>NW_018403755.1:111892-152856 GCF_002113885.1 Mizuhopecten yessoensis | reverse complement strand
GTATATCAATAAGACAGGAGTATTACTGTGGTAAGTGTTTTTGACATCGTATATCAATAAAGCAGGAGTATTACTGTGGTAAGTGTATTTGACATCGTATATCAATACGACAGGATTAGTACTGTGGTAAATAAGTGTCTTTGACATTGTATATCAATAAGACAGGATTATTACTGTGGTAAGTGTTTTTGACATCGTATACCAATAAGACAGGAGTATTACTGTGGTAAGTGTTTTTACATGGTATATCAATAAGACAGGAGTATTACTGTGGTAGGTGTCTTTAACATTGTATATCAATAAGACAGGATTATTACTGTGGTAAGTGTTTTTGACATCGTATATCAATAAGACAGGAGTATTACTGTGGTAAGTGTTTTTGACATATTATCAATAAGACAGGGGTATTACTGTGGTAAGTGTATTAGACATGGTACATCAATAAGACAGGTTTAGTACTGAAGTAAGTGTCTTTGACATCGTATATCAATAAGACAGGAGTATCACTGTGGTAGGTGTCTTTGACATCGTATATCAATACGACAGGATTAGTACTGTGGTAATTAAGTGTCTTTGACATTATATATCAATAAGACAGGAGTATTACTGTGGTAAGTGTTTTTGACATCGTATATCAATGAGACAGGAGTATTACTGTGGTAAGTGTTTTTGACATATTATCAATAAGGCTGGGGTATTACTGTGGTAAGTGTATTAGACATGGTACATCAATAAGACAGGTTTAGTACTGAAGTAAGTGTCTTTGACATTGTATATCAATAAGACAGGAGTATCACTGTGGTAAGTGTTTTTGACATCGTATATCAATACGACAGGATTAGTACTGTGGTAAGTGTATTTGACATCGTATATCAATAAGACAGGAGTATTACTGTGGTAAGTGTATTTGACATCGTATATCAATAAGACAGGAGTATTACGGTGGTAAGTGTTTTTGACATGGTATATCAATAAGACAGGAGTATTACTGTGGTAAGTGTTTTTGACATCGTATATCAATAGACAGGAGTAGTACTGTGGTAAGTGTTTTTGACATCGTATATCAATAAGTCAGGATTAGTACTGTGGTAGGTGTCTTTGACATCGTATATCAATAAGACAGGTTTAGTACTGTGGTAAGTGTTTTTGACATGGTATATCAATAGGACAGGATTATTACTGTGGTAAGTGTTTCTGACATCGTATATCACATCGTATATCAATAAGTCAGGATTTGTACTGTGGTAGGTGTCCTTGACATCGTATATCAATAAGTCAGGATTACTACTGTGGTAGGTGTCCTTGACATCGTATATCACATCGTATATCAATAAGACAGGAGTATTACTGTGGTAAGTGTTTTGGACATCGTATATAAATATACAGGAGTAGTACTGTGGTAAGTGTTTTTGACATCGTATATCAATAAGACAGGAGTAGTACTGTGGTAAGTGTTTTTACATGGTATATCAATAGGACAGGATTATTACTGTGGTAAGTGTTTTTGACATCGTATATCAATAATACAGGTTTAGTAGTGTGGTAAGTGTCTTTGACATCGTATATCAATAAGACAGGAGTAGTACTGTGGTAAGTGTTTTTGACATCGTATATCAATAAGACAGGAGTATTACTGTGGTAAGTGTAATTGAGATCGTATATCAATAAGACAGGAGTAGTACTGTGGTAAGTGTATTTGGCATCGTATATCAATAAGACAGGAGTATTACTGTGGTAAGTGTAATTGAGATCGTATATCAATAAGACAGGAGTATTACTGTGGTAAGTGTTTTTGACATCGTATATCAATAGGACATGATTATTACTGTGGTAAGTGTTTTTCACATCGTATATCAATAAGACAGGAGTATTACTGTGGTAAGTGTTTTTGACATCGTATATCAATAAGCAACNTCCAACCACGTATATCACACTTAATAACATAAACAAGATCAGTAATTTTGTTTTGCATATAGTACTTTAAACCTTCTTTTGAGATAAAAGTGAAGAAAATGCTGTTAATGTCATCATTATTATTACTTTTTGTGTGGGAAGTGCATCTTGATATATTGAAAACGATAATATGTCTAACATGCCAGAGTAATTAATGAAATCGATATTGTTGTGTTAACGTTCAATATTTAGGATTAACGACTGAAATAGTGTCGTGACAATATGATAGCAACGGTAGACAACTGTCTCAAAACATTAGAAAGCAAATCTAGTACATGATTATTAAATAAACAGCAGCATATTGAAGATATACGACTACTCAAGTTCTGCCTTCTGTCACGACGCTACATTTGCTTGAATATAACTATATTTAAGAATTGTAAGAGTAACTTACACTTTCTTTCCACCAGTTAAATTTTAATCACATTTTGTAAAATGGTAAATATAAAAAATAAATAATTTCATTTACCCACCTATACAAGTTGTTGTTCCGTCGTGTAATTCTAAACAGACACTGTTGGCATGGCACGGGTTCAGCAGACAGGCATCATCCTTACCAAAACCAAACAAATGTTGTTTGATAGAGAAAATCAGTAATGTTAATGAGTTCCATCTTATATAAGATTCGTTCAATTAGTCTAAGAATGTTTCATTGTAGCGACCCTCTGACGAGTTAAAATACCTATGATTTGTTGCGAATATCGATAACAACCAACCGGGGTTTGAATTAAAATCAGACATAACGACAGATGAGCTAGCTAGCCAGTAAGGTATTAGATGATATGCTTACCTCCTTTGTTAACGTTATTGCTGTAGTCTTATCGACATATAGGTACTCCCTGTGTAATGTCAGCATTGTATCATCTACGATGGCGTCCAGACTAAGTTCGCAGTGAAGACGAGACCTGTCGTAGTTTATACTTTGACATTCCTCTCTCCGCCCGCACAAAACTAAACACTGCTGGAATCCGCACTCTGTTGTTGTCTGGTAAGTATATCCTGTATATCGTCTACCCTGCACCACACCAGTCGACAGATCGACACAGTGTTGATTTTCAATGACTATACCTCGAGTAACAATGTATATTGTGACATTAATGCAAGTAAGTTATCCGCTTTTACCATTCCTTTTAAACGCATCAAATAAGCCCAGTGTAATGAATAAAAATAACTCATGATAATAATTAAACATTTATAAAAGAATATCCAACTTAGAGCAAAGTCTAGAATTCTTGTCATGAATCAACTTTTAAGAGTTGAATTTCTCGTTGTTTCCAAAATAAATTCACGACCCGTTCGTTATGAAAACATTCAAAATTACAACTATTAAATCGAAGCGAAATATCCAACTGTAGAACATTAAAATGTTCTGTGGTTATTTTAACATTACATACTTCTTCAGAAATGTAATTGACAGGTTAAGTTTGTTAAGAAATCAAATATTTATATTTAAAATAAAATGTCTTGGTCTTAGTTTCGTCACATATTTATAGAATCCCATTCTGTCGTCCTATTTACATGATCCCTTTGTTCAGTATTTGTGAGTCGAAGTCCCGATATTTCTATTTTTTCAAAATGGTTCCGCAAAGAAAATGGAGAAATAGAACATATAGAAATTACTTACAGGACACAAGTGAAGTCAAGATTAAAAAACTGATGTGGTTGTCGTATCCAGGCATTGCTTTTCCTTAAACCGTGATCGTCAGCTTTCTGTCGGGATTTGTAAATTATAATGACACAAACAGCGAGCGAAGGACAGCTTTAAATCACGTAGTTAGTTGCTGAGCGCAAAATTAACATCAGATGAACAGAAACCTTCAGAGGCGGATCTTTATTTCCTGTTAGACGAGTAGCGTTGTACATTTCAGAATGGATGCTTTCATTAAAGTTTTCTGATATGGTGCTGTATTATCCATTATAATTGATTTGACTATCAACTTTAAACATGCGCAAAATAGCACAATTCCTTACAATTTTAGACACATTGTTTACAACACACTTTATCAATTTCACAGATACCGAAATGTCATGATGTCTTTTCTTTGTTTATATTTATGAAATATATTGTTTGTTTAGTGTTTTGCAAATTCATCGTATCAGCGATCTTTGCTTATTTACATACCACCCTTGATGTAATTAGATATTATAAATGATATCAATTACGCCGCCAGAAATTAATTGATTTAATCAATAGATTTTCATTAATATGTATACACGTACCGAGCGTTCGGAAACAACATAATGTTCGTAGAGGTATGATTGACAGGCCAATACAGCCTAGGAGAGAGTAAAACAATCCATGTTAAAAGTCCTTGACGATACAATACAAGTAATTTTCCTGTTGACAGGTTGATGGGATCAGCTAAATATTGTGAAGGTTGCTTGCGGTATTGTATTTTTGTGAAGAAGCACTCTCAGGTCTCTGCTACCGCAAGGAGGCAACTACATACACACATGCACGTTTTCAGGACATACGTGGAGGCATGTTCTTCAATGGTCTTAGCCGTTATTAGGACGTCACACAAAATTAATAAAAATATTTTATTCTTCTCCGATGTGTTAAATATCGCATGTTGTATAAATCTCAGTTTTGCATTTTCTTGTTTCCATCTGCAGCATCGCTGCTGAGGTTACATTAATCGAAATGTACGTGAACAGTGCGATATTCTTTGTGGAGTATTATATATGGAGCAATTTATTCCCTGCTTACCGTTCAACAATCAGAGAAATGACACAATTAGTTCACCCGTTGTCAGTATAATGCGACCGAGGGGAATGCTGTGCTGGACGCCTTCGGCATAGTATTTCAGTGAGATAGCACTACACAGTCGGTATCAGGTTCGCGCTATCACAAGCAGACAAATACACCAACATATCCTGTTTCCCGCATACATACACAAATGTATGCATACACAAAACACATTGAGTCACGATCTTAAATTACCTTCGCTGTACATAGGACCTAAACAAAAAAAACGAACCAAACCGTTAGTTTGTAACTAAAATACACACAAACTTTCTTCAACGTCAAGGTCATTGGACAATGTTGAACGTCACATCATCAAGCTCTTAACGTCCTCGCAATATAAAGGACTAATGCAAACGGGTGCCTAGATAAGACAGTCAGGTAAGAGAGAAAGGATAGAGGGACGGTTGTTATAATGATACAAGAGTATTACTGTGGTAAGTGTCTTTGACATCGTATATCAATAAGACAGGTTTAGTACTGAAGTAAGTGTTTTTGACATCGTTTATCAATAAGACAAGAGTATTAATATGGTAAGTGTATTTGACATCGTATATCAATAAGGCAGGAGTATTACTGTGGTCAGTGTATTTGACATGGTATATCAATAGGACAGGATTATTACTGTGGTAAGTGTTTTTGACATCGTATATCAATAAGACAGGAGTAGTACTGTGGTAAGTGTTTTTGACATCGTATATCAATAAGACAGGAGTATAACTGTGGTAAGTGTATTTGACATCGTATATCAATAAGACATGATATTACTGTGGTAGGTGTCTTTGACATCATATAACAATAAGACAGGGTTATTACTGTGTGGTAAGTGTATTTGACATCGTATATCAATAAGACAGGAGTATAACCGTGGTAAGTGTATTTGACATCGTATATCAATAAGACATGATATTACTGTGGTAGGTGTCTTTCACATCATATAACAATAAGACAGGGTTATTACTGTGTGGTAAGTGTATTTGACATCGTATATCAATAAGACAGGTTTAGACTGTGGTAAGTGTATTTGACATCGTATATCAATGAGATCAGATTTTAGAAAATATAAAGCAAGAGAAAACTAACGGCACAAACAACTGATATCAGAAAAAATACTGCTTTACTCGTTAAAACTTTGGGGTTATAAAGCGTACAATAACAATAATCGTATATGAATGTTACATCTGTTCACAGATGAAGCCAATCGCAATGCTACACGTTCCTTTTAGTACAACACCGTCTTGTCGGATCCGCACACAGTTCCCGCTGGCTGCCAATGTTTCAGTGATTGCATGACCATTCAACCATCTGTATTGACTTAGTGAACTGTCCCACGTAGCACCGACCCAGCAATCTGTAACCGATAAATAGGCACCAGATAAATAAGTACATACCGCGCCAATAGACAAGGACAATATCGGATCTGTAGTCGCGTCTAAATCACGGACGCCAAAAGAGACCCTTACAACCGGACAAACGTCCTATAAACTCATGGCATCAAATTAGCTATGGAATTCTTTGCAGTGTCACCTGGTAATCAAGAACATTTCACACCATGAACTAAATTAAATAGGGTGGTTTGTTTCCCTAGTAATAAGAAAGTTGTTATCTGTCACTGGATCAAATATTTAAAACACACGTCGTCGAAATACAAATATTTTATGTGAAATTGCTATTTGGAACCGCACGAAGCGGTTGTTGAATTTTTTCTTGTTGATGTAAATATCCTAGTGACCGAACCAGGTAATGATATTTCAAACTGCATTACCAGTCAGACCTGCTATCACACACTATACAATTTTGTTGATTCAATTGAGCTTGTTTACGATAGCTTAATTTATTACACAAACAAACGGGCAAGTTACAAACCTTTGATTGTTAATATGTTACCTTTATGACTTTATAATTGTTAACTACATACTATTGTTAACTACATGCTATGTGTATTACATACTATTGTTAACTACATACTATTGAATACTACATACTATTGTGTATTACATACTATTGTTAGCTACAAACTATTGTTAACTACATACTATTGTATACTACATACTATTGTTAACTACATACTATTTATAGCTACATACTATTGTTAACTACATACTATTGTTAACTACATACTATTGTGTATTACATACTATGGTGTATTACATACTATTGTTAACTACATACTATTGTGTATTACATACTAATGTGTATTACATATTATTGTTAACTACATACTATTGTTAACTACATACTATTGTTAACTACATACTATTGTTAACTACATACTATTGTGTATTACATACTATGGTGTATTACATACTATTGTTAACTACATACTATTGTGTATTACATACTAATGTGTATTACATATTATTGTTAACTACATACTATTGTTAACTACATACTATTGTTAACTACATACTATTGTTAACTACATACTATTGTGTATTACATATTATTGTTAACTACATACTATTGATAACTACATACTATTGTTAACTACATACTATTGATAACTACATACTATTGATAACTACATACTATTGTTAACTACATACTATTGTTAACTACATACTATTGTGTATTACATACTAATGTGTATTACATACTATTGTTAACTACATACTATTGATAACTACATACTATTGTGTATTACATACTATTGTTAACTACATACTATTGTTAACTACATACTATTGTTAACTACATACTATTGTTAACTACATACTATTGTGTATTACATACTAATGTGTATTACATACTATTGTTAACTACATACTATTGATAACTACATACTATTGTGTATTACATACTATTGTTAACTACATACTATTGTTAACTACATACTATTGTTAACTACATACTATTGATAACTACATACTATTGTGTATTACATACTAATGTGTATTACATACTATTGTTAATTACATACTATTGATAACTACATACTATTGTGTATTACATACTATTGTTAACTACATACTATTGTTAACTACATACTATTGTTAACTACATGCTATTGTGTATTACATACTATTGTTAGCTACATACTATTGTGTATTACATACTATTGTTAATTACATACTATTGTTAACTACATACTATTGATAACTACATACTATTGTGTATTACATACTAATGTTAGCTACATACTATTGTTAACTACATACTATTGATAACTACATACTATTGTTAACTACATACTATTGACTGTTGACAACATTAGATCCCCCATCGCTAACTGGTTGGTCGTTGTTTCCGCTACAACAAGTCGGCCACTCATCTGTGTACACGTACTGGCGGCGTCAGACTGACTGGACGGACTAGGGCTGAGGTACAGACACAGGTTCGTGGCGACATTATAACTGTACGGAGATGGGCATGTCGGCATCGAATCTGAGGAAAAAGTCAAAAGATTACGAACGTATCGAACGTATCGACGCTTACCCTTCCGGAAGTCCTCAATGATGTGAAGTACTAATAGTAAAGTGTTTGTTTAACACAAACTTAAACAGAACAAAACCATCCTTCAGGAACACATAGTCTTAATATCCTTTTACCTTTTCAATGATAACCAGGTATATATTTCCTTTTCATATTTTTTCCTAGATTATCGATTTTGAGTTCGAATCATTGTTTCCTGCTACTTCGGTATTATCCTGTTGTTATTTTCATTTGAAGTTAAATAACAAATAAGTAACGGCATCGATGATTTTTTTCCATGAAGAAACTCCAGCAACAGTAACCATACGATTCGTTCATATGAAACCAGCTTGATATATTATGTAATCGAGAACGTTTATATTCACCCGTGTTTTACCTTCAGTATCAATTTGATCGTTTTGTGGCATTTAATCAGCACAGCAAAAATTATATTTCACTTAACAAAGATTACTATAAAAGTTTCAAAACTTATTCTTGTACAGTTAATATGAAATACTAGTTTCACAATTTGCTCACTGAGGTTGAAATCACGTTCAAATATCGTTTTGATTTAGTGTGACAAGATTTTATTTTCAATTCAACAAATTATGATAATTTTGATGGCAAACATGCAATTGAATATTGTGTCAAAAGCTCTTTACCTAATGTTTACAGAATTTTTAACAGTCTTTTTATAAAGCAACCTTTGGGGTCATTTCGAAATTATGATTTGTTTACGCTCAACGCAACGTCAACATTTCACCTTAACACTACACTTATCATTGAGATGCCCCTCTTAATTGTAGCTTGTTTATTTTTGCTACAAAAGTGTATATTGTTCAATCTTTTGAACTTATGAAAACAATACGTATTAAAGTGGTAATCAATGCATTATAGGTATTGTAAGTCTTTTTTTGTATCAGCTGATACTCATTTGCTTTTTTCATCATGAAAAAATGAAAAATATGAATAAACAATAGTACGCAAAAAAGAAGCCGAGTATTGTATTAGAAGAAACTGATTTCAAAAATCTCGTTATTGAATCACGGGATTGGTAAATAATCTATAACGAACAATCAAAAAATATGTATGTACATGAAATATGATCATGGGATTATTTAAGTGTTATTGATTCGTAATGATTCACGGGTTACCTGTTGTTGTTGTTGCTAGCAATTCTGTAGTAGTTGTTGTCGGCGATTCTGTAGTAGTTGTTGTAGTTGTCGGCAATTCTGTAGTAGTTGTTGTAGTTGGCGAATCTGTAGTATTAGTTGTTGTAGTTGGCTGCGATTCTGTAGTAAGTGATGTAGTTGTCGGCAATTATGTAGTAGTTGGTGTTGTTTGCGAGTTTGTTGTTATTGTCGGTGATTCTGTAGTAGTTGTTGTAGTTGTCGGCAATTCTGTAGTAGTTGTCGGCGATTCTGTAGAAGTTGGTGTTGTTGGCGATTCTGTTGTAGTTGTTGTAGTTGGCGGCGATTCTGTAGTAAGTGTTGTAGTTGTCGGCAATTCTGTAGTAGTTGTTGTAGTTGTCGACAATTCTGTAGTAGTTGTCGGCGATTCTGTAGTAGTTGGTGTTGTCGACAATTCTGTTGTAGTTGTCGGCGATTCTGTAGTAGTTGTTGTAGTTGTCGACAATTCTGTAGTGGTTGTTGGCGAATCTGTAGTATTAGTTGTTGTAGTTGGCGATTCTGTAGTAGTTGTTGTAGTTGGCGAATCTGTAGTAGTTGGTGTTGTCGGCGATTCTGTAGTAGTTGTTGTAGTTGTCGGCGATTCTGTTGTAGTTGTTGTAGTTGGCGTTTCTGTAGTATTTGTTTGCGATTCTGTAGAAGTTGTTGTAGTTGTTGGCGGTTCTGAAGTAGTTGCTGGTGGCGATTGTGTTGTAGTTGTCGGAGATTCTGTAGTTGTAGTTGGCGATTCTGTACTGGATGTTGTTGTAGTTGTTGGCAATTCAGGTGTAGTTGTTGATGATTCTGTAGTAGCTGATGTTGGCGATTCTGTAGTTATTGCTGATGCAGGCTCTAATTTAAACAAATTCAAGCTCAATAACATAAATATTTGTTCCATATATCCCGATACGTCAATTAATTTCGTTTTTGTTGCAACATTTTTGTCAAGCATATAACATCATCAATAATAAATAAACAATATGCAGTGCATGCATGTTATACTGCATTTCCAAAAGTCGTAAATCGTTAGATTGGTTAACAATTTATATGTACCAGAATCAAATTATTTATGTTATCAGCGGAACTATATGTGTTCAGGGGTACAAGTGATTATGTCATACTGATCATGTTATTTTATCAAAACGTTTGACACATTCGTCGTTATAGCTGTAAAATAAAAAGCTGCATTCAGTCATATGCTCAGTGCATCATTCATATAAGGTGAGTGTCTAGGGTGACTGAGTGTTGTCCTGTCTTGTAAAGAACAAATATAATCTTAAAATTGAAAAAAAATGTTGAGTTTTATCAATTTCATATAAAAAGGATAACTAACCTAGACAAACGGTATTTCCACTGCTCAGTAGCACACACGTGTTAAAAAAGGGACATGTCTCCTTCTGACACCCATTGGCCTGAATAAAAAAACAAACATTTAAAAACAAAATATGTGGTTACAATCAAAGGGTCAAATATCCGTCATTATTAACCACAGAACATGCATCCTTTAAGAGAAACTGAGCCTCGTGTTAAGGAAAGCGACACGGATGCCATGTATAATTTGCTTTCTGCCCTTTTTGGGGACATGCAAGTTACCACAATCAGGAACACGTTAATGTATTATTACACTCTCTCAAAAACAAATCGATATTTTCGTTTTACATTATTTGTATATCTTGTGTAAGCTTCATGGATCGATCCAGTCTAAAACATTTATAAAAGGAACAAACTTCTTCATTCGATGACTTTTGCAACCATTTGGCTCATTTGCCCTGACAGCCATCGAATATTAAAAATCAGCAGAGAATGCAAACTTATCTGAGTCAACCGGAAAATCTGACATGCATTATGTATTTAAAACATTACAAAATAAAATGTCGCACTTGTAGAATACGTTTTCTTTAAAAAAATAAAATAATTTATCAAATATTTTCAAACGATAAAAAGACAATTGCAATCGAGCTCTAAACCGATATGCCATGGCTTTGAATTTCTTAACAGAATACAATACATCTCCAGCATACGCACATGCATACCAACAAAGGAAGAAATTAGTCAGGTGGCATAGGACCAGTAGTTAATGTATATGCTAATTGTATTAATTGTATACTTATGTACTGTCAAGCGCTTTAGATTGGCTTATGTTAGCTAGACAGGGCGCTATATGAAATGTTATGTATTATTATTATATTATTAACATCCTACAAACATCGAAGACAATCATTAATATGCATGTCTCTATCCGATTAACATTTGTTATAGTATACCTGTATGTTAGTTGTTATATTCATATCCTTGAATACACTCCCTCTGTGGCTTGTTAGCATACTTGTATTTTCAACTGTTTCCGTATTAAGCAGACAATACATTTGGTCCTTTTCGAAGTTGACACTCCTACATTCATGCCGTTTCAGGCACTCCGCCAAACATTGTTGGAATCCGAAATTGGACATGCTCTTGTACGTATATCCTTCTAGGTACATTCCTTCTACAGTTCCGTTATATATGTTGGTACAGACGTCTCCAGTGCACACAATTACTGGAATAAAGCACAACAAACCCAGTATACAATTACTGTAACAAGCACAACAACCCCAGTATACAATTACTGTAACAAGCACAACAACCCCAGTACACAATTACTGTAACAAGCACAACAAACTAGTATACAATTACTGTAACAAGCACAACGAACCCAGTATACAATTACTGTAACAAGCACAACAACCCCAGTACACAATTACTGTAACAAGCACAACAAACCCAGTATACAATTACTGTAGCAAGCACAACAACCCCAGTATACAATTACTGTAACAAGCACAACACACCCAGTACACAATTATTGTAACAAGCACAACAAACCCAGTATACAATTACTGTAACAAGCACAACAAACTAAAATACAATTACTGTAACAAGCACAACGAACCCAGTATACAATTACTGTAACAAGCACAACAACCCCAGTACACAATTACTGTAACAAGCACAACAACCCCAGTACACAATTACTGTAACAAGCACAACAACCCCAGTATACAATCACTGTAACAAGCACAACACACCCAGTATACAATTACTGTAACAAGCACAACAAGCCCAAAATACAATTACTGTAACAAGCACAACAAACTAGTATACAATTACTGTAACAAGCACAACAACCCCCGTATACAATTACTGTAACAAGCACAACGAACCCAGTATAAAAGTACTGTAACAAGCACAACAACCCCAGTACACAATTACTGTAACAAGCACAACCACCCCAGTATACAATTACTGTAACAAGCACAACACACCCAGTACACAATTACTGTAACAAGCACAACAAACTAGTATACAATTACTGTAACAAGCACAACGAACCCAGAATACAATTACTGTAACAAGCACAACAACCCCAGTATACAATCACTGTAACAAGCACAACACACCCAGTATACAATTACTGTAACAAGCACAACAACCCCAGTACACAATTACTGTAACAAGCACAAAAACCCCAGTATACAATTACTGTAACAAGCACAACACACCCAGTACACAATTACTGTAACAAGCACAACAAACTAGTATACAATTACTGTAACAAGCACAACGAACCCAGTATACAATTACTGTAACAAGCACAACAACCCCCGTATACAATTACTGTAACAAGCACAACGAACACAGTATACAATTACTGTAACAAGCACAACAAACCCAGTATACAATTACTGTACCAAGCACAACAAACCCAAAATACAATTACTGTAACAAGCACAACAAACTAGTATACAATTACTGTAACAAGCACAACGAACCCAGTATACAATTACTGTAACAAGCATAACAAACCCAGTATACAATTACTGTAACAAGCATAACAAACCCAGTACACAATTACTGTAACAAGCACAACAACCCCAGTATACAAGTACTGTAACAAGCATAACAAACTAGTATACAATTACTGTAACAAGCACAATAAACCCAAAATACAATTACTGTAACTAGCACAACTACCCCAGTACAGAATTACTGTAACAAGCACAACAAACCTAGTATACAATTACTGTAACAAGCACAACAACCCCAGTATACAATTACTGTAACAAGCACAACAACCCCAGCATACAATTACTGTAACAAGCACAACAACCCCAGCATACAATTACTGTAACAAGCACAACCAGCCCAAAATACAATTACTGTAACGAGCACAACAACCCCAGTATACAATTACTGTAATAAGCACAACAAACCCAGTATACAATTACTGTAACAAGCACAACAAACCCAAAATACAGTTAGTGTAACGAGCACAACAAAACCTGTTTACAATGAGATTATTGCATTCTTGATTTAGCAAAATAAGAAACGACATTTGAAACTTTTAAAGGTAATGAAATACACGAAAAATGTGTTTCAGAATTAAGATATTCCTAAATTGACAACGCTAATGCCTAGTTTCCTGAAAGGTAGATTTGAAATGTTTAACCATAAACCAGCATTATCAAGTACATGTGGTGGGTCGTTTTATTTGGCTATTATTGGGTTTAGCGTTTTTATGAACAGCTTAGGTCATTACGAAACCAAAGCAAAGCACGTTACCACGAAGAGACATTTTCATTTATGAAATATTTAATACTTACCGTAACATTAAAAAATGTTAAATGAACTTTTATTGTAATCACGCAGTACAGTTCTTTTCATACACTCAGGGATAAGACTATACTCGTGTTTAAGCTACACATTATCTTGTTCATACCTCATTCAGAGGAAACGGAATGTCTTTTTGTCATATTTGTTATATCTTTCCAAGCACCGAAAGCATGAATGGCCGTAATCCCTTACTTAATCGTTGATAGAGTTTGGTTTGGTTAAGTATTGTTTAACATCCTATCAACAGCTATGGTCATTTTGGAACGGCCTCCTCTGTGTGAAGGTGCATGCGTGTAGTGCATGTGTGTGTTTTGGTAGGCTGCGATATGTTCGTGTTTGTCTCCTTGTGATAGCGCGGAACCGATGCCGACTTTTTAGTGCTACCTCACTTAAACATACTGCCGAAGAATCCAGCAAGACACCCCACCCGGTCACATTATATTGACAACGTGCGAACCAGTCGTCCCACTTCCAAATTGCAGGGCGTTAAGCAGGAGTAGAAACTACCATTTTTACAGACTGGTATGTATCGGCTACCCAAACAGAACCCAAAGCCTTCCTCACAGGGGCGAACGCTTAACTAAAGGCCAAAAGTGAGGCATTGGCAAGGGAGACATAAGGAAGAAGAGAGTTGTTTAGAAAGAAGAGAAATGTTAAGATCCCAAATTGAGTCGCCTCTTACGATTAGGCAATGGGTGCAGTAGGTACAAATATTACGCCCTACCTGCAGAGACCGCTGATAGAGTAATTCAAAGTTATAACAGAACACTTTATAAAACTAACAGACGTGTTCTTATCAAAACATCTAAGTTATTTAAGAGGGAATACAATGCAGAATATTCAGTATCATCCTTCACAAAGAAACAGAAAAAAGACAAGATGTAACGTAATGTAACTGTAAATAATTTTATGTTCATAAACCTTGAAAGAAACGGTATCATCGTCGCCTTTAATGATCTCCCTTTACTAAAATACCCATGTAAGACTTTGAGCATCAGTATCATGAACTGATGTTACGTTATGTCCATGGTCATACATTTAGAGCTTATCATCAGCGATGCAGAAAGTCAAAATGTGACATTCGTAAACAAGGGAGATACAGTGTCGTGTTAATTAATAGTAAAGTCGTGAAATAATAAGGCAGGAACCTTCACTACGTCTCCATGTTCAAATGAT
The DNA here is from genome assembly GCF_002113885.1 of Mizuhopecten yessoensis. NCBI lineage: Eukaryota > Metazoa > Mollusca > Bivalvia > Pectinida > Pectinidae > Mizuhopecten > Mizuhopecten yessoensis. The sequence goes on along the minus strand of NW_018403755.1, from coordinate 137,754 downwards.
TATTTAAAACAAAAATTTATAGAAAGTTTGATAAATTGCTAACATTTTTCGATCAATTGGCTTTTTTTTGCTATAGTGTAAATCACCAAAAATACGCGTAAAGTAAAACATGTTTTTTTTCATACTTCACTTGTGAAGAGATACTGCAAAATGGGAAAGGCGTCTTTGAAACTCTTTATAACACCAGAACATTTCCGTCTTTTGGGTTAATCGAATGTTTTATTTCTCTATTATTTTAATTTATTTTCACCATGTCCCGTAACAAATTCTAACTGCAAAAATAAAAACAAATGATAATGTTACCTACTCACAATGACGATCGTTTTATTAAGATTGTGTTTTACAAATATTGTGAAAAAACGTGGAATACTTTAAATTGCCACAACAGAATATAATAAAAAAAAAAACACATAAACCTAAGTAAGTGTAATCCTAAATGACCTTTGAGTATGTGATGAGCCGTTCAGTCAATATATCAATCAATAAGTCAAACAGATACATAGCAATACATAAGTTGATAAAATGACAAGAAATACTTACCAAATATAGAAATGCAGAGGACAGAAAACACAAAATACCTGATCATCTTTTCGTAGGATGGATTCCTATATAAGCCATGTAGTAATACTGCTTACAATCAAGTTCAGTTGTTTTTTGTATTCTGTACACTACGCTGTCAGAGTTGTTGTGGATCTATTGATTTTCACCGTTTTCTCTTTGTTGTTGCACCTCTTACGTTAAAATATCCATAAAAAAATCCGATCAATGACACCTTATGGATGGATTTGTTCGATCCAGGAAAGTAACTGTCCAAAAAATCTGATTTACTAATTGCGTGGAAGAAACCAAAAAAATATATATTTAAATCTAGCATAACAAGTATCCGGCCATTTAGGTAAAACCAAAATTACATACATAAAATTAACTATCCTAGACGTGTAGTATCTTGTATAACATCATGAGGCCTGCTTGTAATTAAAGCATGCTTTGTTTTATTTAAGAGCTACATATTCATCATATCGCACCTGGTTTTGTTTTACATTTTGATTTAATTGGGTGCACACGGAACGCCTTACACTCTTATTCTAAATGTACCTTTTCAGAATTTCTAATTTAGATATTTTATTGTCATCATTCTGTGATAAAATCATTGTTTGTGAGCTTAAATTAGGGGTTTGTGCACGCTTCGGTATTTTGTTATTTATTTTCCTAAAAGCGAGAATAGTAAGGAAATGAACCACAAATATTTGAAAAGATATTATTAATTATTTTCTTAAAAGTATTAAATTGAATATTTTTTTCTTGTACAAGAAACATTGGAAAAAAAAGGTTTTCGTTTCATTTCAGAGTCGGGATTTTATGAAGCATCTGTAGCTTGGACCAATGATATTGTTAACAGATGTACTACAGTCAAACCTGTTTAAAGATACCTCCACTCAAAGTCAAAACATCTCTTGTCCCGGGTTGTTTCTTACTATAAATTTCGTTAAAAATGAAATCTTCGAATTAGACACATCAAAACTGGTCTCTTAACACATGTGGTCTTTTTTATAGCGGCGGTCACATGTGCAGGTTTGATTGTATAGATATTGATATGGTTTTTTTTATATAAATTGCAATTCGGATTTTTTATATTGTGGGTTTCCTTAGGATACTAAAGATTACATATATCAAGATAACGCAAACGATAACAATGACAGTAACACCGACGCAAAACAAGGTAGAATAGTGTTAACCTTCATCTCAGAGCTAATCCGGACGACAAGATAAATTGTTAATCTATTTTTGATCTTTGGATATTTCTATCTCAAGATTAAAACCCCTTTGCGCCCACATGTACAATGCTTGAAAGCAGCGTTTGTCGATTATAAGCTCGGTAAACAAAAGATTTACTCACATAATTCCATTTGAAGTTCGAATAACAAAAGTGTATCAGACAATAAATGCCTTCATGAAATGTCAATAGATTCGATTAGTATTTGCATCAATAAAAAGGTACTGTTAAAAAGAACAAAATATACTAAAGTCTCAACACATAATAAGAAAAATCGTTAATATAAATCGATGGAAACATATTACAATATTGAAGAGCAAGTGAACAGACACCTTACAAAAGGAAAGATACTTTTTAAGAGATGCATGTTGGTCGATTTAATGTCTCCTTCACATAGACAATGAAAAAAACCAGTCAATTATGCGGGACCCCTAAATTATTCGCCTTCTACGATAAGATGGCTCTCACAATGTTCCCTAAACAGAAGACCCCCTCACCCCAAATCCGTTAGTTTGGTTTTGGTATGGTATGGTTTTGTTTTATTTGCTTCAAAATCAATGTATTTGTGTATGTCTCGATGCTGGAAGCAGCATGCAGGTGCCTTCCTGCGACAGCGCGGATAAGATGGTAGATTACCTCATATGATCATGCAGTGAGATATGATAGGTCAGTTTGTAAAACCACAACATGTCAGAAGAGGCGACTAATGTAAGTACCCTGCAGACTCAGCGGTCTGCTTCTGTGTTTTGTTTTCTGTTTAGGGGACACTGACTAAACCATCATTTATCTGCTGCCCAAAATTTGCAAAACTTCGTCTCGATTCTTTTCTTTTCTCACTTCACCATTCTTTCGATTTCTTGATGGGGTCTTCCTAGACAACGATCTTCTTATCACCCCGGCTGCCCCGGTCCCCTAGGACGTCAAACGACGTAAAACAGACAAACAAAACTCCGTTAACGTTGGCACACAGGTTTATGTATTATGTACATTGTAAGACGTGGTACACAGTACTTTCTCTCTCAGGAACGAAGTCTTGTCGTGCGATAGTTTTTTCGAACGCAGTGATATGAAACGCTTACATAGCATGGCCATGGTAAAAACCCATTAGACAAACCAATACTCTTACAAAGGAAGGTATAACAAACGAAAACTATTGGTTTGGTTTTATTAGGTTTTACATCCTATTAACATAACTTTTAAGGACGTCAACCATGCAGGTCTGAGAATGTGAAAGGAATACACCTCCTGTTGCCCCACTGCATTGTATCATGAGAGGCGACTAATGTGGAACACCCCCTTTGAGAATAGGGGATTTGGTTTTGTTACTTCTACTATGGGGCAAAAATGCGATCAAACTAAATCTGCTACACCCATTAAAATATTTGGGATCTATATATTTCTTTCTACTTCTAACTACCTTTTAATCCCTAGCGCCTAGCTTGGCAACACCTCACTTTTTATTTTATTGCCCAGGTGGACAAGACAATTGGTTTGTCCTCAGGTTGGGAAAAAACAAAGTCCTGAAACAAAAGCAGTTATTAATCCCTGCTTAACGTTCAGCATTAAGGGAAATGGCACCAACCGCTTTACCCGTTGTATGTTTAATGAAACCAGGCGGAAAGCTTTGCTTGGCGCCTTCGGCATAGTAATAGTGACATCAGATTCGCGTTATCACAAGCAGAGAAATACACCAACAAATATTGTATTTGGCAAACATACACAACACACACTGAGGCACGACCTTGAATGACCTTAGCTCTTAATCAGACGTAAAACAAGATAAAAACAACAAAAATTAATTCATTAAAGGGCGTGCCTACATATGAGTAATGTATGTGTGAAGTTGTGCTGGAAGCAGGATATTTTGGCGTTTTTGCTTCCCTGCGATAATGGGTATCTGATTCCGACGTTTGAGTGCTATATCACTGAAGGAACACAGCCAAGTGTCTCACCCGGTCCCATTATCTGTAAGTACTGACAACAGCTTAACATGATATACAGTTATGTGACCGCACAACGCACCAAAAATAGCGTGTGCACACCGTGCATACATCGTTCACACACCGTCCGCACATCGTCCACACATGGTGCGCACAACTGTGCGATTTAACAATCGTTCGCCCCGTTGTGCGCTTCTCTCCGCACAAATGTCCGATTTGTTACAATTTGTAGATCAATATTACGGCATGCCAAAAATACGGAAGGATCGTAAACAGTACTGTACACTTTGTATATATCTGTTATGTCTCATTACAATAATCAAGATTATGTAATATTTAACAACGTGTGTTAAACAGTAATACCGTTAGGCTGTCAAGAATAGGTTTGGCTCCAAGGTAACAGAACAGGTAAATAACAATTTGATGAGCGACCGGAGTTTTACCTGGCCTGTGCTTTACACATAGAGCTGATATGCGATACCGTATGACCGTAATGAATAGTATTTGTTATTTGCATTTGTTTGACTATAGCTCCCCTTAATCTGGGTTTTCACACCCCGGCCTTACCCGACGAGTTACGTAAGTGCCCCGGGCGGGGGGAAATCTATGGTCCAGGTACATGTACAAAGTGGTTATGTTTACCTGTATACGGGACTGTGTTGTAATTTTACATGTGTCTTTGAAGGTTGTTTAAATACACCGAAAACACAATTTATAGATAAAAGAATTATAGACAGAAAGATAAGCTTATAGATGTACAATGGAGCTTGAATATAGAAAAATACGTAGAAATCAAGTTTATATGTTTAAACACGAAACCGTTTATATTGTTAAGGCATTTCCCAATTAACACCAACCACGATTGTTATCGCACAACGTTCGTCCATCGTGCGCACAGATGTTCGCAAGCAATGATCGTTCAGCTTTTTATCGTTCGCACATCGTGCGGACACCGCACATCGTGTAACGTTGTGCGATCCCACAACTGTACAGTTTCAATTCCTTAACACCTAACGAGCTACATGTTCGATACTATCCAAACCTAGACGTAGTGTAGCCATTATCTACAGGAGTTGATCCCCCGGACGAAGAAACAATTGCATTCTACTTTTCGTAAATTTTGGCTTAAAGTCAACACGGCCTGTTTAAGTCAGATTTGCCGAAATACCATGAACCCGACAAAATTCCAACATTGTGATAGGTGACCGAAAGGACTCGGTAAAGCAAATTGCTCGAGTGTTTCAACCTGTAGATACAGTTGTCGTGGTCCAAGTCGGTCTTTGCAGATCCGTAGACAAGAGACCGTATGTAATTTCTGTTACATAATTGAAAAATATACATTATTGCCTTTCCTTCATTACTTGTTGTATTAAGTGTATACCTATGTTGTTGTGTTTTACCATTTCGTCAAGCATTAAGATTTCGTGAACTCTAGTCCTGGTACAATTTATTAAGAGTTTCTTTTCCACACCGGGAGTTCGTTTTTCAGTTTGTTTACAAGATTGCTTAAACACTAGATAGTTTTAATTGTAACGTGTACAATATGTGTATGTGTTTTCACACCGGAGCTGAACACCTCGACCAGTGCATCTAGCAGACGACATATGTTGCTACACAAGCTGTGAATGCTTTCATTTTAGTTACTGGAGAACCAATTCAATTCAGGCATCACAATATACTATTACAAACACATACTTATACCACAAATGCGAAAACTTCTTCAAAATTTCAGATCCAGGCTATAGTCTCTTGGCTTATTTTAGCACAGAGATCTTATAATACAGCAACCAAACATTAGTATAACCTTACTTACAAGAAAACAAGCAAATTCGTGGAATTAATAACCCCCGCGTGCAGGACATATTGTAGGTTAACATTATTGAGGTTAGGTTTAAACATGTGAATAGCGTGCTGTTGAGACATAATGTATAGCTTGAAACTTGAAGAAGAAAAAAGCCCTATACCTCATTGATAATCCTTAAATATGCACAAATCACACCGGTTGGCAAACTTAGCTTGAGTCGGATGTGCATACGGAATTTGGTTGAAACATTTGAACAATATCTACAGCAATTATCACACGAAAACCAAAGAGTGCCCGAGAGGAACACAAACATTTTTATCAAGTTTGAAAGAATTTGGCTACTTTTTGCTAGAGTTATTAAGCGGAAACTTTTTCGTTAATTAAGGGGCCATATCGCTGCCAAATGGAGTCCGATTAAAGTTGTTGTCAAACTTGGTCGAGACTTAATGCATTGAACCCGGTTACTAAGTTTGAAGACAATCGGATAATATTTGCGAGACTAAATGAACAGAAACGGAAGATAACGACGTTTTGCATTATTCAAGGGGTCATAATCCGCCAAATAAAGTCCGCTGAAAGTGGTCATCAAACTTAGCTGAGCCCTTAAGGCATTTACCCCTGTGACCAAGTTTGAAGAAATTCGTTTAACATTGTTGTAGTTATTGCACGGAAACGAGGCACGGCAGCTAATTACTTTGTTCGTTATTCAAGGGGTCATACCTCCGCCAAATAGGGTCCGCTGAAAGTGGTCAGTGAACTTGACCGAGCCCTTAAGGCATTTAACCCTGTGCCCAAGTTTGAAGAAATTCAGTTAGTATTTGTTGTAGTTATTGCACGGAAACGAGGCACGGCAGATAATGACTTTTTTCGTTATTCAAGGGGCCATAACTCCGCCAAATAGGGTCCGCTGAAAGTGGTCACCGAACTTGGCCGAGCCCATAAGGCAAATAATTCTTTGACCAAGTTTTAAGAAATTCGGTTAACATTTGTTGTAGTTATTGCACGGAAACGAAGAGTGACAGACAGACAGACAGACAGACAGACGGACAAACCCAAAATAATATCCACTTTTTCGGTGAAAGCGAGGGATAACAATAGTCTAAATGTTTATTTATTTTGGTGATAGTTTAAGCGTTCTGAAGCATTTTTGAGTAAAATAAAGATACAACTTAATGCATTGTTTGTTATCCATTTAGAAAAACTTACGTATCACCATCACCGACTTTTTTCATACATCTATGTATTGGTACTAATCAACTGTTATTACAATGCCCTGCAATGATAAACAGACACAAGATATTTATGTACTTATCATCAAATCGATAGAGATTCGTCAGCAATCAGCATGTTTTAACAAAAAACAAATTTTAAACTAGGACTTTCCATTAAATATTATTGATTTAAAAGCCAACGCTGCAGAATGCGACATTGTATTGCTTGTGATTGTAAACAAAGCCAGAACCACGACCGGATTCTGGTCCGGATATGTTTTCTTCCACTGGGGTATCACGAAAGTGTAATCTGCTCTGTACGACGAAAAATAACGTGTTCGATTTTCTTCGACATTGTTAATATTAGGACATTATGGCCAAAACATCTTCCATTTAAAAAAAAATGTGCATACGAATGAAACCAGACAGGAGTATAAAACGGAAACTACAAGTATTGTATGATAGTGAAACAAGTGTTGATTAATCTCATCAGTAACCAGCACTGTTGTAATTGTTTACATGTATTAATGCTGGCAACATGTAAAAAGTTGTTTATGCATTATATCCTTTATTAGGCCGGTTGTCAAATATTATCTTAGTTAGGTATAGTCCGTATCAAACACATATTCAATCCTATCAAGATAGTAACGATTTGCAATAAATAAAACTATGACAAATGCATCAATACGATAGGGGGTATTTTCATGTTCGTCTATAAAGCCATCATCATGGCACCATCTATTGGTTTGTATAGAGTAATGCGTGAATCCACGGCTTTTGAAACTCCTGAATAGATCATTCTTTCAATTATTATTTTTATTATTTTTTTTATTATTTTAATTTTTATTTTTTATAATTATTAACCATTTCCACATGAAGTTTCGTATGGAATTTCAACCAGCCTGTGGTAAATACTATCGTGTAAATGAGATATATATACAACATTTAAGAGTATAAATGAAATCGATTTGGTTGAAACTGAATGAATTGGCCTATGTATTTGCCGGAAGGCAGTGATATCCTGATTTTACCCCTCCATATGTGTGTATTTCATACATTGAGTAAAGGAACCTAAGAGTCCTAACAAACAGCCTTGTATAGATAAGTGTATGATTGCCAGTACAACACACATGAACAGGTGTGGAACGATAGAGCCTATCCCCAAGCCAACTCATGTTATATTTCATACATGTGCACAACTCATGTTGATATGTTCTATACATATGCAAAACCCATGTTATATTTCATACATGTGAACAACTCATGTTGATATGTTCTATACATATACAAATAATGTTATATTTCATTCATATACAAAACTCATGTTATATTTCATACATGTACACAACTCATGTTGATATGTTCTATACATATGCAAAACCCATGTTATGTTTCATATAGAAGCGAACAATACCAATACAAATTTTGCGTGCAAAATACATGCTGGTGCATTTAATACCCTAGCAAAACCCATGTTGTGTTTTTCATGTTGATATGTTCTATACATATACAAATAATGTTATATTAGTCCTAACAAACAGCCTTGTATAGATAAGTGTATGATTGCCAGTACAACACACATGAACAGGTGTGGAACGATAGAGCCTATCCCCAAGCCAACTAATGTTATATTTCATACATGTGCACAACTCATTTTGATATGTTCTATACATATACAAATAATGTTATATTTCATTCATATACAAAACTCATGTTATATTTCATACATGTACACAACTCATGTTGATATGTTCTATACATATACAAAACGCATGTTATATTTCATACATGAGCACAACTCATGTCGATATGTTCTATACATATACAAAACCCATGTTTTATTTCATACATGTGCACAACTCATGTTGATTTGGCCTATGTATTTGCCGGAAGGCAGTGATATCCTGATTTTACCCCTCCATATGTGTGGATTTCATACATTGAGTAAAGGAACCTAAGAGGCCTAACAAACAGCCTTGTATAGATAAGTGTATGATTGCCAGTACAACACACATGAACAGGTGTGGAACGATAGAGCCTATCCCCAAGCTAACTCATGTTATATTTCATACATGTGCACAACTTATGTTGATATGTTCTATACATATACAAAACCCATGTTTTATTTCATACATGTGCACAACTCATGTTGATTTGGCCTATGTATTTGCCGGAAGGCAGTGATATCCTGATTTTACCCCTCCATATGTGTGTATTTCATACATTGAGTAAAGGAACCTAAGAGTCCTAACAAACAGCCTTGTATAGATAAGTGTATGATTGCCAGTACAACACACATGAACAGGTGTGGAACGATAGAGCCTATCCCCAAGCCAACTAATGTTATATTTCATACATGTGCACAACTCATGTTGATTTGGCCTATGTATTTGCCGGAAGGCAGTGATATCCTGATTTTACCCCTCCATATGTGTGGATTTCATACATTGAGTAAAGGAACCTAAGAGGCCTAACAAACAGCCTTGTATAGATAAGTGTATGATTGCCAGTACAACACACATGAACAGGTGTGGAACGATAGAGCCTATCCCCAAGCCAACTAATGTTATATTTCATACATGTGCACAACTCATTTTGATATGTTCTATACATATACAAATAATGTTATATTTCATACAGAAGTACAACTCATGTTGATATGTTCTATACATATACAAATAATGTTATATTTCATTCATATACAAAACTCATGTTATATTTCATACATGTACACAACTCATGTTGATATGTTCTATACATATGCAAAACCCATGTTATGTTTCATATAGAAGCGAACAATACCAATACAAATTTTGCGTGCAAAATACATGCTGGTGCATTTAATACCCTAGCAAAACCCATGTTGTGTTTTTCATGTTGATATGTTCTATACATATACAAATAATGTTATATTTCATACATATACAAAACTCATGTTATATTTCATACATGTACACAACTCATGTTGATATTTTCTATACATATACAAAACTCATGTTATATTTCATACATGAGCCCAACTCATGTTGATATATTCTATACATATGCAAAACCCATGTTATATTTCATACATGTGAACAACTCATGTTGATATGTTCTATACATATACAAAACTCATGTTATATTTCATACATGAGCACAACTCATGTTGATATGTTCTATACATATGCAAAACCCATGTTATGTTTCATATAGAAGCGAACAATACCAATACAAATTTTGCGAGCAAAATACATGCTGGTGCATTTAATACCCTAGCAAAACCCATGTTGTGTTTTTCATGTTGATATGTTCTATACATATACAAATAATGTTATATTTCATACATATACAAAACTCATGTTATATTTCGTACATGAGCACAACTCATGTTGATATGTTCTATACATATACACAACTCATGTTATATTTCATACATGTGCACAACTTATGTTGATATGTTCTATACATATACAAAACCCATGTTATCTTTCATACATGTGCACAACTCATGTTGATATGTTCTATACATATGCAAAACCCATGTTATATTTCATATAGAAGCGAACAATACCAATACAAATTTTGCGTGCAAAATACATGCTGGTGCATTTAATACCCTAGCAAAACCCATGTTGTGTTTTTTATACACATGCAAGATATATTTTGATATATTTCAAACAAATGCAAAACTCATGTTTTTGTGAAATCGTTTCGTTTATTAAGACAGACGCTGGCGAATGTTCGGTTACTTAGTCTGTGTTTAAATTAAGGTGAAATGCAATGACATGCAACAAGGTTGAGATTTATCAACATACCATCAGTATAGACATATTTTTGTAGTCTCGCCACGCCTTGTGATTATTCCAGGCGAATTAGACACGTAAAGAAAAATTGCGAAACTTTGGTGAGCGCGCTAAATCGATTTTCTTTAGATTCACTATTTGAAAATCAAAGGTACATCTGGAAGTCCTTTCGAAAATATCATCGGGCTTTGTTTGGTTGAAGGTTAAATTTAAAACTGCGTTTTTAAAATTGATTTTTTGAATGAAGAACAGAATTATGGTCCACAACTTTGACGCCGTTGATAGGAATTAACTATTGTGTACGATGTACCATGAACTACTTCCCTTCATCCTTGTCATCTACGTAGGTAGCCGTCTTCATTCGACCTCGGCTGAAGACCATTAACTCGCACTAAGTAAATGTTTTGCACTGCCCATGTTAAAGGATATGTCCCTGATTGATAAAACAACTTAACATCTATGAGATTTTGTTGAAATACATATAACAATAGTGTTGTATGATATATACATCATCTTTTCCTTTTAGTGATTTCACTTAGTCACTAAACAATGAAGATATGGAATGCACTCTATACCTACATATTCAGAATGAAAACACATTTAAAGCATATACTTATCTTTAGTAACATATGCATAATGAGACAATCGATGTATCAACCCATCAATTCCCTTCGTACCCTTATAAGCATGGCTATTTAATCATGCATTTGCAAATATCACACCCATCATCGTTTCATAAACGAGACGAGCATTTCTGGTGCACTTAATTGGCTGTTTCTTTGAGTTTCTTGTACTTCTAGTTATCTTTTTCTTTGAGAAAAAAAAAACACAAAAATATCAAGTATCAACGAAGCCGTACATCAAACTCAGAAATTATGAAACAGGGGCAAAATGTGAACTTAAGAAAGATTGTTTGGCGGAACTACAGGGATAATTAGACAAGATTGGGTGACATGTAAACGGCTTCTTCATCATTGACAACACCCGCCTTGTACATAAATGAAATTATAGGTGAAATCAAACATATAATTGCCCTTTTAAAGAAAGGATCGGGATAGCGACAACAAACACAGCCAAGGCACACTAATGAGCAAAATCAAAAAGTCGATATTCCTATCACACATGGAAATATAATGCAGGATAATTGATTATTATATCTTTTTTTTCATTAATCAAACATGTTGTCAGGTCTCTCACCGATTGACACGTACATTGCGCTGCAGGAACATAGAACAAATATGTTTCGTATTTTCCCGGCTTTTAAGGCATTAAAGTGCTTTTAAATTAAACGGCCGAATCAGCGTCGAGGTCATAAAGGTTAGTGACAATGGCAGTCTCTGTTCAGGTTCCGATCGTCAGCCTGACCAGCTGAAAAACTGGACTCGGGTGTCCGACCTGATAATGTAAGGGCGTTAACTATCATACAAGTAAGTTTGTTTCCTATCGTAGAAACACTGTACAGACATTGAATAGCGTGCATGCCGTGTTTGTTGCGCTACCAACTAGGGATTTAGCGTGTCATCCCGGGGACAGCAGTATCCGAGCAACTTAAATTTACACCATTTTTCGATGTTTAATGAAGTCTATCGAAAATTTTACTTCATGGCAAATCATACATCAAATTAAAGAAAATTTATTTTCCTGTCGATCTAGACTGCTCCCGGCGACAGATTATGAACGGATATGGCAAAATCGCATGTTTTCAGGAACTGGGTCATTTTACTAGGGGGACAGAGCTAGCAAACTTGATTATAATATGGGTTTGTTGAAGACGAGAATAGTACCTATGGTGTACATGGTTGTATCGCTGTCCCGTCCCTTTTTCTGTCTTTTAAGCGTAAAATGAATACTTTAATTTTACCTAGATTTCAAATTATATTTGTCGAGAAAGCAGTAGACTCATACTCTTTCGGAACATTATTAATTATTTTGTCCTCGTATTTTTAATAGTTCCTTTTTACGTTTTTATTACGCTGTCGTGTACATTTGAACATTCCTTTGTTGTCATTCAGAGATTACACAGTTGTTTAGGTATTTGACCTCTCTAACACCATTTTAATGTTATGACAGACACGTAGCTTAAAACTGAAGAGCAAGAGTGTGTTCATTGTTTTAAAAGAATTGTGTACTAATTAAAAAAACAAGAACATTTGAGTAACGTATATAATATACACCATTGTATCTCAACTGAAAGTTCTGTTGCAGCCTCCTTTAAAGTAACACCGGTCTGTTCAAAAATGTATACATAAAGCAACCTTTTCTTTTCAATTTGACGTTTTTCTTTTACCTTTTCGTATGTTTGATGTCATTTATTTGACGTGTCTGTTCGACTTTTTTGTTAGTAATATTGACCTTTTCTGCGTTGATGAGCCGTTAAGAAGCTAATTGACTTTATTAAGTCACGCAAAATAAAACTACCGATTTACCTACCCATCGGTTTTTGTTATAACTGAAATACTATATAAACGGTTGGCTTTTAGTTATCTTTATTTTACTCTAATAAATCTAGCTTTCATATTACACATTTGCAAATTCCACATCCAGCATCGTTTCATAAACAGAACAAGCCTTTATGGTGAAGTTTATCATGTTTTTCTTTGAGTAACTTATACATCTAAAATACGTTTCTTTTTTGGAAAATAAAACACCGAATGTAAAAAAAGGCGTAAACCAAACTAAGAATTTATGAAACTTCATGAAAAAGTAAAAGGAGGATAATGCAAGACTAGACGAAGCCTAAACCTATTCTGCATCTTTAACGATATTCGCCATGCAAGTATAGGTGAAAGCAAAGCAGTCTATTTTTTTCCAAAGAAAGAACCAGGAAAGAGTAAACGAATCATACAAAAGTCCTTAAAAATGGTAGTTGTTATTCACTGCCTGACGTTCAGCATTTAGGGTAATGGCAACAACTGGTTCCACCCTTGTCAGAATAATGTGACAAATTATCGAAATAGAATAATCAACATGCATATTTATATACGGAAATGTTTAATCGATTCTGACGCATTGCTTTTATTAATCAGACGTGTGATCAGGTCTCCCACAAACATCGATCGATAGGCCATTGTACTACCAGAACATCATCTAAATGTATCTCGTACTTTCCGGCCTTCGACGCAAATGAAGTATTTATACCCGTTTCGGGTTGTTTGTTTGCTCCAATAATAACACGATGTATCTCTACGACTAACAACGTATGCCCAACTTAGACTGCGAATGTTAAAATTAAAAAAATCGTAGTTAGTTAAAATTGGCCAATAGAGTGGTTTGTTGGCTGAGGTGTTAAGCCGATATAATGACATTCTTTTTTTGTACGACATAAATATCGACTCCTTTTTCATGTTTGTGGCAAATTATTTACAGTCAAATATTTTGTTATCATAAGCGCCGACTTTGAACCAATACGTGAATAATTAACAATGTAACAATATATGAAAGAGTTTTAATGATGCATGCTTTTAGTTAATATACGAGTGTCTGCATTCAAATAGTCCATACTAATCCGGATAACACTGATAACAATGAGTTTGCTAGTGATGGGTTTGGCATTTTTAAACATTTTAACGTTATAGTCTGTTATTGTTATCTAATATTACACTGGTTGAAGAAAGATAGTGTTATCAAAACAGCACACCGTATAGTTTTGGCTGAATTAAATACGACTATACGATATTTGAAAAAAAATATCCAAAATTGACGTTTTAAAGTAAGAACAAAGATTTTTTTATAAAGCGATCTATATAATGTTTTTAACGCTATCTCACACATTGGAAATATATTATGACTGTCTTTGCCATTTTCCCCTCTAAAAGCAAAACAGAAATCATTTCAATTTTGAAAGGCTTTTTTTTTTCTTTGTTTCTTGTTTTAGTTTTTTTACGCAACACCCGCCCGTCAAAAATATCAATATTTGAAGGAACAATTATTCACCTTTAGCTCTATAACTGAACACTGGCATAAACTGTGACATTAGTTGAGTTTTTGTATAGATTTATAGTGCGGATGTTGTCGATGAAGCAGAAGGCATTGATTGTATTGTGTAATTGATCGAGTTCGAATCATGTATTGTATGGACCTCAGTTATGTCTTGTTTTCATACTATATATATAAATATATTAACATACTTTAAAAACAAAGCTATGAACATCAGATAAAACGTAACAACAAAAGATTAAACATAGGTTAAATTCCAGTTAAATGAAGGGTATATTTAACTCCATTTTTGTCAAAATGTCAAAAGAGCTAGTGTGGTCTGTAAGTTTAAGTCAACATGATCATTCAGAGGTTAATATACTCGATATTATACACGTTTTGAATTTTAAAGATTGTTAATATTATTGTGCTGACGTGTGAAATATCTAAAGTTAACTTGAATATCATTTATATATTATATAAATATAAAAAAAATATTCATATTTTTCACGACAGGTGATTGGCCAGAAGTGAATAACGTGTCCACCGATAAAACCCGATATTGACTTGGAGCGTGTGATTTTTTGTTGAAGGACTGAGTGTTTCTAAAAATAGAATTATGACGTGTCTCCAAACAAACGCATCGTCCCGCTTCTGTAGCTTTTTGCTCTGGTATGTTTTTCAGATTGCTAACATTACTGTTTTGAAAATAATTAAACAATCGGAGCCTTTAACTTCGGTTGATACCTGGATTATCAACCCGAGAAAAGACATCTTGACCTCAGATTGCGTCCTCTGTCAATATATCTTTTCTCGGGTTGATAAATCCAGGTATCGACCTCTGTCAAAGGCTATAATTGAATAAAATTGATACTCGATACAAACCTTATTGTCTTTTTGAAAGGGCCTGTTTCCAGTAATGTTAATTCTCCATAGGAGCCTGCCCCCGTATAATTTCTTATCTAGCTCAACTACTATTTTTTTTCTTTTCTGAAGAATAGTTTTACACCTTTCCGACACCCAGATTTCATAATTTCAGTGAAAATGTATTTTTATTAAGTTGTCATTTTCAGCATCAGAGACATAAGTTCGTAAATAAAAGAAGGTTATCTCGAAATTGTAATTCGCAACATAGTATAAATTCCTCTGATAAATATTTCCAAAACATCGTGTTTATTCATAAAACATAAAAAAAAAATTCTCGGATGAAAATGCACACAATTATGAAGAAAAATGCCATAAAATTGCAATTTTCTCCCGTGATATAGTTTTGGATGCAAATTTCCATCAGAAAAATCGGATAGAGCTTTATCTGTTTCATATGTGTACCAAAAATCAGCTAATTCCATGTGGTGGAACGTTCTCATATCGCCGCCTGAATGTGGTTGTAAATTGAAAGAAAAGGGGAAATGAGTAACAACCTTGTCTGAAACCCTATTATATAGCTTATTATATACAAACTTTTATATTGAATATCAGAGCGGATATTTTCATGACAGTTTTATGATGTGTAACGACTAAATAAACAGTATCGATATAAAGATTTACACTGAGGACACCCTGATACATGAATACTGTTCTATCTCAAGTTGTCCTCTTCTGAATTTTCTGATCGTGTGGCCTTGTACATTTATCCGTATCTTCTTGTCTTTGTCTATACGTTTACGGAATCATTGACTCGACGCTAGCTATTCTTGTCTCACTTTCCTTGTTTTATTGTCCCATCTCCAAAGCGTTGTGGCTCTGTCAGGGTTGGGACCCTGACTTGTCTCACTTTCTTTGTGCCTGCCGACCACGCCACATCGAATAGATAGATTATCCATATGAAATACTTTATTTTGTTCTAAGTAATCAATCAATTCTGCGCTTCTTGGAGGTATTGAATGTGATTTATTATATTGTCTTGTTATTTTGTGTAATTAGTTGTTCGTTATTTATCACACATTTTCGCATAATTGTACCAAACTACTAAGTATTAGCTGTTTACAGCAATCATCGGTGGCTTGCTATTTTGTTACTTTATCGACGCTTCATAAACCAATCGTTATTGTTTCAAGATGGAGGGTAAATGTGTTGGAGAAGGGTGTCAAGTATACTTCAAGAAACGTAGTGGCAATAAGAACAGAAGTGCACGCAATGTAAATAGTCCACAATATAAATGGCTCCTAGATACGCTGGTGCAACAAGGATTGATGTCAGCAAAGGAACAAGCACTTATTTGCCAGAAGTGCTACATGAAGTATCTTCGGAACAAAAATCAGCCTGAACCTGAACCCGAGCAGAACCAGGAAATAGAGGAAGAAGACGACTCCCCGTCCCATATCCTGCCGTTGCTGACCCTTCATGATCTTTTGAATGGATCATCTTCACACAAAAAATGCTGTCTCTGTCTTGTTACCTTTGCAAGAAATGGAACAAAATCATCAGTCTTACCAAAACGTGCAAGACATCACCTGATCTATTCACACAAACTGTGGTGTCCCACCTCATCCCGCGTCTGCTCCATTCACCTTATTGGTAACGACTTAGATCCGTCTACAGAGGTTGTCCTTGATGGTAGAGGTTCCTTGGAATCTCAGTTACCATCAAAATCGTCCGAAATCATTAATGACCTCCTAGAGGTGTCGCACGTCCTTTCACAGAACCAGTCTGCGTTTACAATAAGCTTTTCTTCTCTTGATGACTCGGCATGCATGGCCTGGACAGGTTGGTCCAAAGATCAGTTCCTCGAAATCCACTCGCACTGTTCCCCATATCTTTCATCTGGTATATATACCAAGACTACACACGATGCTCTATTACTGTTCTGGGTAAAACTGAAAACCGACATTTCCTGGAGTCAGTGTTCTTCTCTTTTTGGAATTTCCAAGTCAAGTGTGTCCAAAACTTTCCACTCCATAGTACAGGCATTAGACACATCGATAGTCCCACAATTTCTAGGTCCGGATCACTTGACAAGAGAACAGTTGCTCGGGCACAATACTGTCTTTTCAGAAGCATTTTTTGGAGATAAAGCCACTGCCATATTAGATGGCACCTATATTTATATCCAGAAAAGCTCCGACCACAAGCTCCAGAGAATGTCCTACTGTGGCCAGAAGAAGAGAAACTATCTCAAATTCATGAGCATCGCCTTACCAGATGGCTACATTCTGGACACAGTAGGACCATTCACTGGCAGCGAAAATGATGCTACAATTACAAAAAAAGTCATGGACAAGCTAGTTACTTGGCTACAACCAGACGACAACGTTGTCGTTGACCGAGGTTTTAGAGATGTCCTACCAGTTCTCGAAGCCTCTGGCCTCAATGCTAGCATGCCGTCATACCTGAAACCCGGTCAAAGTCAACATTCTGACGTCCAAGCAAATCTTGACAGAACTATCACCAAATCGAGGTGGATTGTGGAATCCTATCATGGTCGTCTGAAACACTGGACGTTCTTCCGAACGCAATTGGTGTCTAACAGCTTTATCAATGTCATCGAGGCTTTGCTTCGAACCGTCACAGCCTGTCTGAATGGTATTAGAGGACCGATCTACCAGAGATCTCCAGAGAGAGATGCCAAAGATAGGCTAATGGCTGAACGTATGAAGGACCGTTTGACAACACCGAATGGTTTAGCTCAGAGAGTCAAGACAGATCCGGATCTATCTAGACGGGCAAGGTCCGAGTTTGTCAAGATGGATGCATCTTCCGTACTGTTTCCCCGTCTCGATCTTGATTACTTGAGAACCATTACGTGTGGAACGTATCAGATATCTCTGGCTCCTGGTTACATCGCCGAACATTTAAGTGATGACGGAGACTATGAGGTGTGGCTTTACCAGCACTCCCCAGACCTTCTCCGATGTCAAATACATTCTCGACACAAAAGCCAAACGAAATATAACGTTTGGATACGGTTCACCGTTTCACCCGATGTTGAGGCCCCAATAAAGGACTACTACTGCCAGTGCCCAGTTGGAGAGAGAACGATGGGAATGTGTGCGCACATCTCCAGTATCTTGTACTACCTTGGGTATTACAGGACGCTGGAAAACCCTCGACCATTACAACCACAGGTAAAGAAATTCCGACAAAACTTGAAATAGTTTTCCATGCGGCAACGGAGTGCATATGTCGAAAGTATGTTTGGGGCTCGATATGAAAGATCCCCGTTACCATGTGACTAACCAAACTTATAAATATAGGTATTATACAATCGCCCGTAGCTATGAACACTCCCGTAAATGCGAAAACCAACCAAAATCATAAGGAACACGTTTTGTTTGTTGTTCTGTCTATTTGTCAGCCAATGTCTTCAACCACGGGGACTTGTGAAGTAGCCATCTTGGATTTTTTTTATGAAAAAGTGTTTCTCTCACTTTTTTTCATATCTGTGTACATATTCTCAACATACCGAGCAAATACTCTCGTTTTTTTGTTAATTATCTAAAGAAAGTCGAAAATCGGCAATTCAACCATAGGCTAATTCAACCCAACATTTGAAAATGTTCCACCACTTACATTTTGATGATTTTTCCTCTCATCAATAGCATATTACGTACTGTTTAATAGGATAAAAATTGGTTTGCATCCAACGCCCATAAAAGGGTGTATTCTCTAAAAAACACAGTTTTTGTGTCTAAAATGTTATCATCGAAAATGGCATTTTTGAGATTGTTTCTTCCATAAAACAGCCAAATGGCGCGATGGAAACATGATTTTTTGTCACAATCATGCCATGAATGTATTCTTTACGGTGACCATCATTTGATTAGATTTTCATTAATATTTTACATAACATGCACATTTTATCAACACTTAGACAGCTTCTGAAAGGTACAACTTTGAGGAGCCATAAAAAACAAACCAAGTGACCTAAATCTTTATACTTTATAGATTTGTGACCACAACGGCATGGGCAATGCACCACCAACAGGAAATTTGAATCAGAGAAGGGGCCGTTTTGGAAACCGGCCCTTTAAACAACTATGATGTTGCTAATTTTCCATCAAACAATAACGACCCTATTTTCTTGATCTAGCGTTACTGTAAACCTGCTGGCTTTTACTATAGATGTTATATAGAGTTCCAACAACAGTTATATATGTTGGTTTGAAGCTCTATGCAAGGATATGATTTATAAATGTTAGATTTAAGACCTATTGTTCGTAACACTTACCACTTGTAACAGTTTAACACGTTTGGTGGTGCCATGTCATGTTTTGTTGCCTTATAACTATTATCGTATATCCAATTATCACCAATATCGCTGATGTACAAACAAACAAACTTACGTACTTTCTTCCTTTTTATTGCAGGACCCTAAAACTAGAATTATATATAACTTGACATTGAACGTTGCCCATATGATCTACAACACCACTGTGACTCTACATAGCAGAATACATTATTATACTGTTATGTACCATTGACAACAAAGTAAAACTACTTCTCAAAAGACAAATTATTGACACTTGAAATATGTAAATGTAGCAAATAGAGGTTCTTGACATTACAATAATTAGGAAAAGCCGTTATTATAGCAGACATCTGCTATATACAAACCTTATATCTGATTTATACACCTCAACCGTTGTGACCTTATAGGTTGCTGACAAAGTGTCAGGTTTATCTTGATAACCCTGAACAACCCATAAACACAATTGAATAGTACGAAACAATGTTCGAAAAAATCAGCCCTGTCGATAGTGATGATGTCTTTATAGACTTTCCCTTGGTTCAGTTACATTTAGATTCGTCTCACACTGACTCACATATATAAAAACGTCCTATGTCACACCCTTCACTGGACAAGACACCACTGCCGTTAATTTTTAAACATCCTTCCGATAAAGGCGATTTCGCTTTTATAGGAATTCCCGAGGACCAAACAAAGGAATTGTACGTGCTGTCCCAGGACGCTCCGACCCAGCATTCTACAAACAGAACAATATCAAATCAAAGATACATCAGATACATGTAACATAAGTAAAGGTGTTATTCTTCAGAAGTCATGCGTACTACTACTACTGCAATTAAAATAATATAATATTTGATATAGCACCCTATCTAGCTAGTGTAAGCCCCTCTAAAATGCTTTACAATACATATATATACAATGTATACAATCAATACAATAAGCATATACATTAATAAAAAAAATGAGGAATTCGCTGCAGCTGTCTTTACAGGCGCTAACTACTGGTCCTATGCCACCTCCCTTTGTGTGTATGCCTGCGTGTTTGCTGTAGGTGTATTATGTATACTACATGTTTTCTTTGTTATCCGTTAGTAGTCATGCGTACTGCAGGTATGTTTCTCGATATTTGTTCGTACAGTGTTTGTGCTTTACTATAGTGTTTGTGTATATCTGACAATGTATCGCCGTGCTGTTTGTTTGAAGTGTTTGTGTATATCTGACAATGTCTCGCCGTGCTCCTTTACTATAGTGTTTGTGATATCTGACAATGTCTCGCCGTGCGGCTCGACTGTAGTGTTTGTGTATATCTGAAAATGTATCGTCGTGCTGTTTGACTATAGTGTTTGTGTATATCTGACAATGTATCGTCGTGCTGTTTGAGTATAGTGTTTGTGTATATCTGACAATGTCTCCCCGTGCTGTTTGACTATAGTGTTTGTGTATATCTGACAATGTCTCGCCGTGCGGCTTGACTGTAGTGTTTGTGTATATCTGACAATGTATCGTCGTGCTGTTTGACTATAGTGTTTGTGTATATCTGACAATGTATCGCCGTGCTGCTTTACTATAGTGTTTGTGATATCTGACAATGTCTCGCCGTGCGGCTCGACTGTAGTGTTTGTGTATATCTGAAAATGTATCGTCGTGCTGTTTGACTATAGTGTTTGTGTATATCGGACAATGTATCGCCGTTCTGCTTGACTATAGTGTTTGTGTATATCTGACCATGTCTCGCCGTGCTGTTTGTTGTAAGTGTTTGTGTATATCTGACAATGTATCGTCGTGCTGTTTGACTATAGTGTTTGTGTATATCTGACAATGTCTCGCCGTGCTGTTTGACTATAGTGTTTGTGTATATCTGACCATGTCTCGCCCCGTGCTGTTTGTTGTAAGTGTTTGTGTATATCTGACAATGTTTCGCATGTCGCCCTGCCGTGTTTCTCGATCATCTGTGTATGTGTATCTAAACTGTTTGTCCATACAGTGTCAGTAAATACAAAGTTTGAAGTTCAATGTGATCTATGCAAATGTCCATGGCATGTGTATGCCTAGACATTGCTCCTCTTTACAGTGTGTTTTTGTTATATCCGTACAATATCAATATATTGTGTACGTTCAAATGTTATTTGTTTTACTTTTACTGTTTAGTTTTCTCCCTTACAGTGTTTATTGCAATACCGTTCCATCATCATCTAGTGTTTGTACAATATTTGTCCGAACAGTTTTTGTTCAATATTTATTGGAAAAATGTTTGTCTATGAAATGCTTTTCCGAGCAATTTGGTGCAAATATTATCACCAATTGTCCATGTATTTTGTTCCTAATTTGTCAGTACAATGTTTGCACATGTTCCGTTCAGTGTTGATATTGGAAGCATATGCGTGATATTGTAAGGAAAGTTTAGAAAAACAAATATTGACTTTAAATTATACAAATTGAAGCATCTTAAACTACAGAATTACAATTATTATTTATAAACAAACAAAATATCACCGTCAATATTGCTTGTACTATTTACCGATTACACAGCTCTTGTTTTCATGGTGTGGTGAATGTTTATCCCCAATATTCATAAATAACTACTTCATGCCATGGAAAATCATTTATGTCATGAATATGATGTGAAATAAATAACAATATTAATTTCCTTCTCAATGTTGCCTTTTATCTTAATCAGTAGCAATGTAATACATACCAAGAACATCTGCAGCAATCAACATCGCTATCGCAAACTGTTTTTCACCGTTTTCTGCAACCACCAAACGACCACTGATGCTGAAACAGTAGTAGTCTGCCTCCGTCCAGTTGTACTTTTTATCGCTCAGGTACAGACATTTATCAAGGTCAGCGTTGTAGATGTAAGGTGATACACAACTGTCCGGTGGAGCTAAACGAACAAAAGGAACTAAAAGGAATAATTGTTGATCATATTAACAGCTAATCAATATTACATACACGATAAAGAATAACCATTGTTCACGTAATGCCATTTTAGCATGTGTTTCTGTGTGCGTAATAAATGCGTGCTTGTGTTTATGTGCTGAGGACAGGTTATGTTGAGTTTATTTTGTTCGCCTTCTTGTAAAAGCGGGGATCTGATATACCGACATAAGAGTGCTTCCTTATTGGAAAACCACGCTGGAGGCCTTCAAGCACAGCATATATTTTACTGGCAATGGATAAACCAGTTGTTGCCATTACCCTTAATGCTGGCCGATGAATAGGAAATAACAAGTACTATTTTAATACCTTTGGAATGTTGCGGTCTAGGGATAGAACCCATTGCCTACCCACTTTGTCAAAAGTTCAACACCAAGGCCAAACACTGAGGTATCTCCAGGGAAGACGTTAGGAAACAAAGATCCCCCGGTTTTGTAGTGAAAGGGCAAATAAGTCGTCTTTTATCACTTGCAGTAGAATGTAGCAAGCCAATCCATATCCAACACCTGCTGGGTGACCACAAGTAGGATTGCGTTGGTGGTGATAATATCATTAGTTATTTGAATGCTAGTCAAAACGTAACTAGATATGAAAGCTGAGATAAGGTTTGTGGCATTATAATCACGTATGTTATGATAAGATAAATATTAAACGAAATTTATAATGTAGATACTCTAATAAGCAATGGATGTTATAATGCGTAACTTCTTCGATAAGCAATATGAGTAAGAGGTCGGTGCCAGAACTATTGAGACTGTTCCAGCTGTTAAAAACCTAGGGGTATACTTTGATAGTTCACTGAACATGGAGAAACAAGTGCACGCTATTGCCAAATCCTGTTACTACACTATCAGGGACATCGGCTGCATTCTGCAGTTTATAACTGAAGATGCATGCAAGATTTTCGTGCATTCACTTGTTACCTCTCGGTTGGATTATGGTAACACCCTGCTCTGTGGTATATCTGACAAACTAGCTAGTCTTCTGCAGAGGGTCTAGAACACTGCTGCACGGCTAGGAATTCTTACTCGAAAGAGAGAGCACATCACACCTGTGCTTTATTCGTTGCACTGGTTACCTGGAAGAGACAGGTCGCAGTACAAAATCCTGGTGTACACATCCAAGGCACTGAATGGAACAGCTCCTCAGTACCTACAGGAGCTTGTTACCCTGTGTCAGAATATTTGTTGAGTGTCCCAAAATCTCGTATTGTGACCTACGGAAACAGATTCTTTGGGAGGATTTCCGTTACGTTGTGGAATAGCTTACCATCTGCTATAAGAAAGTCAAATACCCTGGCCAAGTTCAAGAGGGACATCAAAAATCACCTCTTCACGTCCGATTTTAGAATCCTTGCAAAGACATCATGTAAATACCATCCTTTTATTTGTTCAATTGTGCACATTGCTTGATTAAATGTATAAAAGTGATTCTAATCCTTTGTTTTCACAATTATAACCATTACCATTATCCATATGTTGTAAAGCGTTTTTGAGTAATTTTACAAATTATATAGGGCGCTATATAAATGCATATTATTATTATTATTATTATTATTATAAACAGTTAAATTGATATATCTACTAACTTGTTGACTGAAGTTCTGTTGAAACTGTGTTAGGTGTGTTTGTGTAAGACTGACTTGGCTCTTCAGGCGTAATGATCGGAGATGTTGTCATGGATGTTGTTATTGATTCACCGGTTGTAGATATTTCCGTTGATGTTGTATACAGAGACGACGCTTCGTTAACAATAGCAGATACCCCTGCGCTTGCTGTAGATGGCGCGTCCGATGTACTTGGGGGTATTTCCGTGGTAGTAGTAGATTGCGTCTCGTTGATGCTGGTTAAGGTTGCTGTTAATGACATGGTGCTGAAGTGTTTGGTCAATGGATGATACTCAATATAATTCAATATGTGTCAAAGGTTGTTAATGTATTATAAATGATTCTNTATACTGGTACATGTGTCCATCTATACATATATACTGGTACATGTGTCCATCTATGCATGTATACTGGTACATGTGTCCATCTATACATATATACTGGTACATGTGTTCATCTATGCATGTATACTGGAATATGTGTCCATCAATACATATAAACTGGTACATGTGTGCATATATGCATGTATACTGGTACATTTGTCAATCTATACATGTATACTGGTACATGTATCCATCTATACATGTATACTGGTACATGTGTTCATCTATGCATGTATACTGGAATATGTGTCCATCAATACATATAAACTGGTACATGTGTGCATATATGCATGTATACTGGTACATGTATCCATCTATACATGTATACTGGTACATGTGTCCATCTATACATATTACATGTATCCATCTATACATGTATACTGGTACATGTGTTCATCTTTGTTGACTGAAGTTCTGTTGAAACTGTGTTAGGTGTGTTTGTGTAAGACTGACTTGGCTCTTCAGGCGTAATGATCGGAGATGTTGTCATGGATGTTGTTATTGATTCACCGGTTGTAGATATTTCCGTTGATGTTGTATACAGAGACGACGCTTCGTTAACAATAGCAGATACCCCTGCGCTTGCTGTAGATGGCGCGTCCGATGTACTTGGGGGCATTTCCGTGGTAGTAGTAGATTGCGTCTCGTTGATGCTGGTTAAGGTTGCTGTTAAGGACATTGTGCTGAAGTGTTTGGTCAATGGATGATACTCAATATAATTCAATATGTGTCAAAGGTTGTTAATGTATTATAAATGATTCTACATGAAAAAAATCCTTTTATTTGCTCAATTGTGCACATTGCTTGCTTAAATGTATAGAAGTGATTCTAATCCTTTGTTTTTTGTTTTCACAATTATAACCATTACCATTATCCATATGTTGTAAAGCGCTTTTGAGTAATTTTACAAATTATATGGGGCGCTTTATAAATGCATATTATTATTATTATTATAAACAGTTAAATTGATATATCTACTAACTTGTTAACTGAAGTTCTGTTGAAACTGTGTTAGGTGTGTTTGTGTAAGACTGACTTGGCTCTTCAGGCGTAATGATCGGAGATGTTGTCATGGATGTTGTTATTGGTTCAGCGGTTGTAGATATTTCCGTTGATGTTGTATACAGAGACGACGCTTCGTTAACAATAGCATTTACCCCTGCGCTTGCTGTAGATGGCGCGTCCGATGTACTTGGGGGTATTTCCGTGGTAGTAGTAGATTGCGTCTCGTTGATGCTGGTTAAGGTTGCTGTTAATGACATGGTGCTGAAGTGTTTGGTCAATGGATGATACTCAATATAATTCAATATGTGTCA
>NW_018403755.1:104440-109119 GCF_002113885.1 Mizuhopecten yessoensis | reverse complement strand
CATATATACTGGTACATGTGTCCATCTATGCATATATACTGGTACATGTGTCCATCTATGCATATATACTGGTACATGTGTCCATCTATGCATATATACTGGTACATGTGTCCATCTATACATATATACTGGTACATGTGTCCATCTATACATCTATACTGGTGCATGTGTCCATCTATACATCTATACTGGTACATGTGTCCATCTATGCATATATACTGGTACATGTGTCCATCTATGCATATATACTGGTACATGTGTCCATCTATGCATATATACTGGTACATGTGTGCATATATACATGTATACTGGTACATGTGTCTATTTATGTATATATACTGGTACATGTGTCCATCTATACAGATATATAATCAAATAAATAAAGTGTATAATAATATTCATATGGGGTTATTTTTCATGCTTGTATTACTTTGTGTCGTTAATTTAAATCTATGCGTACATAAATCTTATAACCTGATCAGGTGCTTCGCACCATAGACTATTGATCTATACCTTCGCAGAATAGGTATAATACAAAGTCGTGTTGGCGCTATCCTTGCACCGAGTTTAACATAGACTATTGATATATACCTACACAGAATAGGTATAATACAAAGTCGTGTTGGCGCTATCCTTACACCGGGTATAACATAGACTATTGATCTATACATACACAGAATAGGTATAATACAAAGTCGTGTTGACGCTATCCTTACACCGGGTATAACATAGACTATTGATCTATACCTACACAGAATAGGTATAATACAAAGTCGTGTTGACGCTATCCTTACACTGGGTATAACATAGACTATTGATGTATACCTACACAGAATAGGTATAGTACAAAGTCGTGTTGACGTTGTCACCTATTCTGGGTATAACATGTAGACTATTTATGTTTAAAGTCGTGTTGGCGCTATTCGTATACCGGGTATACTTTATAAACTATTGATGTATACCTACACCAAATAGATATAACAAAGGGTCGTGTTGACGTTATCCCTACACTTAATCTGTAGACATTTGATCTATACCTACACTGAATGATTATAACATAAAGTATAAAGTTATGTTGGCAATATCTCCTAAACTTAGTATTCATGTATACCTACCCCGAAAAGGTATACGATAAAGTCGTGATGACGTTATCTCCTATACTGGGTATAACCTAACGTCGTATTTGAGTTATCTCGTACACTTGGTACAATATTTAAACTATTGATTTATACCTACACCGAATAGATATAATATCAAATATCGTTGGCAATATCTCATATACGTGGTTTAATCTATGATTTGCTGATTAAATCACTAACACCGAATAGGTATAATTACACACGTTACCTGCACAAACAGTGTCACCGCTATGCAGGACCACACATTCATTGTACAGTGGACAAGTGTTCTTCTGACATCCGGGCTCCTGAAACATTAAATTGTTGCATACTAAAACAATTTTGATGTAATATGTAGAAACCTCGATAGACTTCTACGTTGTTTTATAGGAGAGAAATATATCAGACGTCACTGAGTGTCCCTCGTCTTCTGTCCTTAACATGCCGCCCATGTACATGTAGTTAGTCATTCTATGAACATGTTTTCTCTCTTCTCGAAAATCTTGTTGAAATGCCGTACCTTCGTAACTTATCTTATCAAACATGTTCTGATCCTGATGATGTGTTCCTTATAACAATTATTTTTAATTACGTCAATTTAGCAAGAAGCACAATGATTATATACAATAAGATGTGTAGTAATTGGCGACTGATCAGCCCCAATACCCGGCATGGTCCATCAGATTCGCGCTATCATAAGGAGGCAAGCATACCAACGTGCCCTGTCTCCTGGATACACACACGCAGGTACACATACACTACACACGTGGAGGCACGTCCTGATATGACCTAAGTTGTTGATAGGACGTTAAATAAATCAACCAAACCGAACCAATCCATTTGCCAGCGTTTTAACACGGGTGTGTTATTCAAGGTTACTGCTTTTGAAGGAGAAGGTATGAATACAAGTGTGTTTGTAGCTCTCGATAAGCACTAGTGTAATTGTATGAGAAAGTTTGAAAACCTATGTTGTTATAAGTGTATGATTATGTAGGCATATAGTTTTTTGCTGATGTATTTGTTTGACGAGGGAGGGAGTTCGAATCCCAGCGGAAAACCGGGCTTAGAAGATGAGACTTAAAATATTGATACAAATATAAACTTTATTTATTTTACAACAATTATGAAACAAGTTATTTCAAATCATATTAATCACTCTTGTTGGCCCGGATGTTGGCGGGCGGGGGTGTTAATGTGGGTGGAAACCGGAGTACCCGGAGAAAACCCACGTAGTCGGGCAGGTGACCTGAACCTTTTCACGTCCGAACGGGGAATCGAACGCCAGTCTCCCTAATGAAAGTCAAGTACGATATCCACTGCACCACCCGACCACCCTAATACATAATACATGATACATAACTTGTATAAGACCATAGAAAATACATTTAAAATGATTAAGTTCCCGCTTCAACTTTACTGTCCAGTACATTGTAGAGGACAAGGAAGATAAGACAAGTTAAAGCTTCAAAACGTGAGCAATACTACGCTAAAACAGAAATGATATTTAATAAAGATATAAGCAACAGAAAATGATCAATTTAATGAGATGAATTGTATATCCTTACCATTTGCTACACATTTCTTTGATTTTAAATTGTATCCTACTGGTTAATTATGTATTTCAGAGAGATAGCACTATTAAGTCGGCATCAGATCTGCATTACCAGAAGGAGGCAATTATACCGATGTACACATAAACACATGCATGTATACATAACCCACGTCCTTCAATGACCTTAGCTGTTAGGACGTTTCACCCTATAAAACCAAACCAAACATAAGAAAAACGATAAAAAGGGCAAAGAAAGATTGTTTTACCTGAGATGTTATCCCGTCCATGCTCTTAAAGACACTCCCATTTCTTTTAGTCAGCATACTAGTTTTGTTTACAGTTTGGGTATTTAATTGACAGGTGAGTTGATTTTTTTGGTAGTTGACGCTCTTACATTCCTGACGCCTCTGACACAGTAAGATACACTGTTGATAACCAAACATAGACACGCTGGCGTACGTGTGTCCATCAAGTGACTTTCCTATATTGCTGTCTTCGGGAAAATCATCACAGAGTTGACCAGCAGATGTCATCACTGAAGAAAAGAATTAGTTATCACTTTATACTGGAAAAGTGTAAGCACATTCATGTTATGGGTACACAAAATCAAGGAAGTGCTCTTACCGTTGACAGCGGAGGACCGTGCATCTACCTACATTTTAGTACTACATGTGTGTCTGTCTTTCGTTCGTTCTAGTGTAGTGTCGACATATGAGTATATGTGAATTCTGACACTGTGTCTAGATGTCTGTAGATGTGAGTGTGTATGTGGTTCAGTCTATCTGTCTCTATCCGTTTATATCTCTGTATCTCGTTCTACCACTGTCTAGATGTCTGTAGATGTGAGTGTGTGTATGGTTCAGTCTGTCTGTCTGTATCCGTTTATATCTCTGGTTCTAGTTTTGCCACTGTGTCTAGATGTCTGTATATGTGAGTGTGTCTATGGTTCAGTCTGTCTGTCTGTATCCGTTTATATCTCTGGTTCTAGTTCTGACACTGTGTCTAGATGTCTGTGTATGTGAGTGTGTGTATGGTTCAGTCTGTCTGTCTGTATCCGTTTATATCTCTGGTTCTAGTTCTGACACTGTGTCTAGATGTCTGTGTATGTGGGGGGGTGTATGGTTCAGTCTGTCTGTCTCTATCCGTGTTATCTCTGTATCTCGTTCTACCACAGTCTAGATGTCTGTAGATGTGAGTGTGTGTATGGTTCAGTCTGTCTGTCTCTATCCGTTTTATCTCTGTATCTCGTTCTACCACTGTCTAGATGTCTGTATATGTGAGTGTGTGTATGGTTCAGTCTGTCTGTCTGTCTCTATCCGTTTATAACTCTGGTTCTAGTTCTGACACTGTGTCTAGATATCTGTATATGTGAGTGTGTGTATGGTTCAGTCTGTCTGTCTGTATCCGTTTATATCTCTGGTTCTAGTTCTGATACTGTGTCTAGATATCTGTATATGCGAGTGTGTGTAAGTTTCTGTCCTCTGTCTGTCTATTTATCCAATTATATCTCTGTATCTCGTTCTGCCACTGTCTAGATGTCTGTGCGAGTGTGCATGTTTCTGTCTGTCCCTCTTTCTCTGCTATGTGTCCGTTTCTCGTTCTGACACTGCGACTAAATGGCTGTCTATGTGAGTGTGTCTATGTTTCTGTCTGTCTGTCTCCGTTAATGTCTCCGTCTCTCGTTCGGTCACTGTGACTAGATGGCTGTGTATGTGAGTGTGTCTATGTTTCTGTCTCTCTGTCTCCGTTAATGTCTCCCTCTCTCGTTCGGTCACTGTGACTAAATGGCTGTGTATGTGAGTGTGTCTATGTTTCTGTCTGTCTGTCTCCGTTAATGTCTCCGTCTCTCGTTCGGTCACTGTGACTAGATGGCTGTGTATGTGAGTGTGTCTATGTTTCTGTCTCTCTGTCTCCGTTAATGTCTCCCTCTCTCGTTCGGTCACTGTGACTAAATGGCTGTGTATGTGAGTGTGTCTATGTTTCTGTCTGTCTGTCTCCGTTAATGTCTC
>NW_018403755.1:63772-103550 GCF_002113885.1 Mizuhopecten yessoensis | reverse complement strand
CTGTCTGTCTCCGTTAATGTCTCTGTTTTTCGTTCTGTCACTGTGACTAGATGACAATGTATGTGAGTATGTCTATGTTTCTGTCTGTCTGTCTGTCTTTTCTAATGTCTCCCTCTCTCGTTCGGTCACTGTGACTAGATGGCTGTGTATGGGAGTATGTCTGGTTCTGTCTGCCTGTCTCCGTTAATGTCTCCGTCTCTCGGTCTGTCACGGTGACTAGATAGCTGTGTATGTGAGTGGGTCTATGTTTCTGTCTGTTTCCGTTAATTTCTCTGTTTTTCGTTCTGTCACTGTGACTAGATAGCTGTGTATGTGAGTGGGTCTATGTTTCTGTCTGTTTCCGTTAATGTCTTGTGAGTGTGTCTATGTTACTTTCTGTCTCCGTTAATGTCTCCGTCTCTCGGTCTGTCACTGTGACTAGATAGCTGTGTATGTGAGTGTGTCTATGTTTCTGTCTGTTTCCGTTAATGTCTCTGTTTTTCGTTCTGTCACTGTGACTAGATGACAATGTATGTGAGTATGTCTATGTTTCTGTCTGTCTGTCTGTCTCTTTTAATTTCTCCCTTTCTCGGTCTGTCACTGTGACTAGATGGCAATGTATGTGAGTGTGTCTATGTTTCTGTCTGTCTGTCTCCATTAATGTCTCCGTCTCTCGTTCGGTCACTGTGACTAGATGGCTGTGTATGTGAGTGTGTCTATGTTTCTGTCTGTCTGTCTCCATTAATGTCTCCGTCTCTCGTTCGGTCACTGTGACTAGATGGCAATGTATGTGAGTATGTCAATGTTTCTGTCTGTCTATATGTATGTGAGTGCGTCTATGTTTCTGTCTGTCTGGCTCCGTTCATGTCTCTGTTTTTCGTTCTATCTCTGTGACTAGATGACAATGTATGTGAGTATGTCAATGTTTCTTCTGTCTCCGTTAATGTCTCTGTTTTTCGGTCTATCACTGTGACTAGATCACAATGTATGTGAGTATGTCTTTGTTTCTGTCTGTCTGTCTCCGTTAATGTCTCTGTTTTTCGTTCTATCACTGTGACTAGATGACAATGTATGTGAGTATGTCAATGTTTCTGTCTGTCTATCTTCGTTAATGTCTCCCTCTCTCGTTCGGTCACTGTGACTAGATGGCTGTGTATGTGAGTGTGTCTATGTTCTTTCTGTCTGTCTCCGTTAATGTCTCCGTCTCTCGTTCTGTCACTGTGACTAGATGGCTGTGTATGTGAGTGTGTCTATGTTTCTTTCTGTCTGTCTCCGTTAATGTCTCCGTCTCTTGTTCGGTCACTGTGACTAGATGGCTGTGTATGTGAGTATGTCTGGTTCGGTCTGTCCGTCTCCGTTAATGTCTCCGTCTCTCGTTCGGTCACTGTGACTAGATGGCTGTGTATGTGAGTGTGTCTATGTTTCTTTCTGTCTGTCTCCGTTAATGTCTCCGTGTATATGAGTATGTCTATGTTTCTGTCTGTCTCCGTTAATGTCTCTGTTTTTCGTTCTATCACTGTGACTAGATGACAATGTATGTGAGTATGTCTATGTTTCTGTCTGTCTATCTCCGTTAATGTCTCCCTCTCTCTGTCTGTCACTGTGACTAGATGTTTGTGTATGTGAGTATGTCTATGTTTCTGTCTGTCTGTCTGCCTCTTTTAATGTCTCCCTCTCTCGGTCTGTCACTGTGACTACATGTTTGTGTATGTTAGTATGTCTATGTTTCTGTCTGTCTATTGGTCTTTTTCTGTTTGTGTTTCTACCCTTCTCTGTCGTGTCTGCGTATAATAGCTTCCTGGCTTTCAGCTCATCTGACTTACCAAAGAGCATGACATACAAACACAAGGAACTATTTAGGACTCTCAGAAGACTATCCATCCTCCAGACGTGATGAAGTGAAGTGGCGCTCAAATCAGTTTCACTAAATACACAGAACATGTAACACCACACTAATGCTAATGTATTGAGATTACGTGGATACATCCATTGTTATTTCATAGGAGTAAAAAAAATAACATAGTATACATTAACTTTCCATCGATCTTGTTTCTGCATCACGTTAACCAATGCTTTTGGTCTTTCTGGAATACCCGATACATTGGACGTTGCTACATTTAGTTTTATAAAGGTCACAAAGATTAACGTCGATAAGAACGCAGGATAAACAGAACCCGTTGATTTAACGATTATACAAGATACCTTTGTAACTTCCTGTCTACGTTCTCTTCTAAATATCACAGATCTAATCCGACAAGAGGATTGGAGGTATGTTTGTGCTATTATAAAGATTCGATTTCCCTCTTTTCTTCTGGTGGACACGATGCGTTGAATGAACTGATTAGTTGATGTCCGATATCAAAGAATATTTTTATATTTAATTAGACGGATTGGCACACAACGACATTACCGACAGATTAGCTTGAACTACGCCCTTTGTACAAGGTCTTTGATAAAGCACAATGCTTGGTTGCGAACATTCTTCAGGGTATAATACACTCATTCAACTTGTTTCATTGGTAAACCTTAATGCAACAAGAACTCTAGGATATTACAGACCAAAGGTAAATTAGTTCATATCTCGTAAAGACACCTGGGCCTTTGGCCTGGGTTGACCTATTGAGTTGTCTGTCGTTCGCCTACAATTTTCATTTGAACTGAAACCAAAATACTACCAGAGGGGTTTCATTAACTTAATTTAAAATTGGGTTTCTAAAGGCTTTACAGTGAATCTTCATAGGAATTACCATTAAGTGTTCCTGACTAAGTATTGTTATTTTTTATCGGTCACATATGCATTACGATATGAACATTAAACTGATTTTTGTATATGAACCTGACCAAGAGATTGTATGTTTTCAAATATTATAACAAGTTATTTAACCCAACATCTTCGCATCATAAAATTGCATTTCGTTTTCAAATATTGTTTCCTTCTGATGACCGTAAGGACGCTAAAAAATGTCTTGAAAAAGTGATTGGTGTGGTTTAATTCGTATTCTGCTACAATACTTTGAGAATTTGCAATATCTGCTCTTATGTTTCNCCACCCACCCCTTATTGTTTAAAGGCACAGTTTAATGTGGACACATCTAATAAAAAAAATAAAAAAACCGAAGCAAATCATCTTTAAATTACTTTACCTTGCCTTAAGTGTAGAACAAAATGACACTCCAAAAGACCGTCATGACATAAATTATCATTTAGCACTTACTGACCCGATAGGTTAATATAAATGTTTAACTGGCTTCTGGAGGAAATCAATGAGACATTATTGCAAACTAGATTTACCTTCGATTGTTTGAGTTTGAACGTCCTTACAACAGCAAACAAAACCTGCATGTTAGAAGTAAATTAACGACAACGGAAGTACATGTCTTGGTCTCTTTTAGTGCGAAAATCTTCATTCACTCAGTTTCTCTACGTCTACCCTATGACTCACACTGAATGAGGCGGATAATATGGAAGCATATTTGATGATCTTAAGCGTGACATCAGGTTGGTACTGACTAATGTCTTTTTATCATTTTTATTATAATTATAGTTTTATTGTCTTCAGATAAAATAGATGCCAAGCGCCTTATTATTATTTCTTTGATATAAAAACATACGGCGTACAGACCCCCCGCCTGCAAGGGGGGGGGGTGGGGTATAGAACCAATAAAACTAGTACGATGGTGGGCACTAAGACCCCTTTGGGATCTCTTGGTTATTACTTAAGTTCACTTGCCGTATACAAGTGATATATATTCATAGCTATAATCTTTCATGTTTCAGTTTTGATACAATCAACCAACCCGTGCAAACCTATTGTCTCAAATTTCAACAATGCACTAGAGGGCTATGTTCGAGAGAGCTTACCGAGGTTTGGATACCAACAATGCTTGGCAAGATGCAACAAAAATGCGTGGTGCCTAAGCGTGAACTACCATAACGAACATCTTTACTGCGAACTAAACACGGCGACAGTCAACGCCAACAACACCTTGATTATGTACCTGGGTTCCCTGTTTGTTGATGTGAGTGGCGGTGTATCAGAACAGGTAATTATTAAGATAGTACTGTAACACCCCTTCAGGTCGGGGATCGAGAAAATAATACACCTGATCTGACTGAATATATTGGAAAGGGCGACTAATGCGGGAACCCCCTGTAGAATTGTGAATTTCCTTTTGTGCCCTCTACTTGGGGACACGAAAGCGACCAAAACAAATCTACTGCACCGTTTGAAATATTTGTAATCTTTATATTTCTTCCTAATTCTGCCTACCTTTTACAAATTATTTCAACTGATATTAACCAATCTTGTTAGCGCGTTGGAGGGGGGGGGGGGTCCTGAGAAAAACCCACGTTCGCCTTGGTGAAAGGCGAGAGCGTTATCCACAGCGCCACCCGACCACCCTAATATTTAATATAATTCATTGATATCCTTTCTGCCGAATTTACATAATGACATCATCTTGTTGCTAAAGAAATGCATCTATTGACAGAATGGCGGCTGTCATAGGGATACATGTAGCACTGCCGAGGATTGCGTGGAGTTAACGAGTCATGACACTGCATGTATCAGTCACACGGTTCTAGGTATGTTATCCAACAACACCTATGTCTGATTATGTATGTATAAGGACTATAGCAATGGTAATTAAGCTCTGTTAACTAATGTTTTGCATTCACACAATCCAACATGACTATTCTTACAGCAGAGCGTACGGAATTTTACATCTGATTTCCTCCTTGTATTTGCAGATGTGCTTTTACTTTTGCAGGTACTAACGATCAAACAACTACGGGCACGCCAACTACAACAACTACGGGCACGCCAACTACAACATCTGTGGACACGCCAACTACAACAACTACTAATGCGCCAAATACAACAACTACGAACACACCAACTACAGCAACTGCGGACACACCAACTACAACAACTACTGATGCGCCAAATACAACAACTACGAACACACCAACTACAGCAACTACGGACACACCAACTACAACAACTACTGATGCGCCAAATACAACAACTACAAACACACCAACTACAACAACTACGGACACACCAACTACAACAACTACGAACACACAAACTACTTTGCATGTCCCAACTTCAACAGTTATGCATTCCAGTACAGGTAAGACTTTTAGTCCGTTAGTTTTATCTGAGTTGTCGCCGATGATTTTTTTCGTTGTTTCGTATTTAGTGTTTCGTAGAGTGCTCATATGTAACATTATTAACAAATGTCTAAGTAAAAAACTCGGAATGACAAGATTACACTCACGAACGAAAACAGAAACCATGCTTTTACGTGTGTATTAATGTTAGCAGTTATTCAGTAGCGTTAACATATCTAATAAATTAATACAATACGAAGTAAGAAAGTACATATATAAACGGAAGCAATAGGTCGGTGCAGAAAGACGCACTCGAATTCCAAATGTTGCAACGAAGGAAGCAGGTCTCCTAAGTTGAACTCACAGAAAAAAAACTTTGGTTTTGATCAATTAAGCTGTTAATAGAATAAAGCGTCTTAAACGAATAATACGTAGCGGCATGGGTATTCCGCTAGCCCGCTAGAGGATCGTATCACATACGTTGGATTTATTTCAATTTAAACAAGGATTGTTGTATTTTAAAATTCAGTTTCACAAACCTGCAATGCACCCTATTCCTATGTCAAGGTAGCAGACATTTGTATCACGTCAATGAGTTCCACCTCTGTTACCTGGACCGAGGCTTCAACCACCTGTCAAAATACTGGCGGACGGTTAGTGGTATTGAACACAGCAGCGAAAATATCATACATTGTTTCACTGATGTCGTATGGCGAGGGTAAGTAGTGTTTCTGGTAATTTTAAATACATGCAGTTATAAAAGTATACACCAGCCAAAATAATAATTAAAATTATTAGTTAAAAGATCTTTTCAGAAGAAACTCTTTGTTTATATATCTGTTTGTCATACATCAAAAAGTCCCAATCTCCTCTGTACATTTTTCTCCTGTGTTATTTGTAAAAAATTTCGGGAATTTGACGTTGTTTGTAGTTGTTTGTTTGTGATCTAATGGTGCTTCTCTCGGAGCAATTTAACTTCTTATTGTTGTTTGTGTTATCTAATGACGGTTCCCTCGGTGCTATTTTATCTCTAGTTGTTTGGGGGATCTCGTGATATCACTTTTACTTCTAGTTGTTTTGTTCAATCACGAAATTCTTCCCTCGGATCAGATTTACTTGTATTTTGTTTCTGTGATCTCGTGATGCTTCCCTCGGAGCGCTTTAACTTCTAGTTGTTTTGTTAAATCACGTAATGCTTCCCTCGGAGCACTTTTACAACTAGTTGTTTTGGGGAATCTCATGATGCCTTTTCATTTGTGTTTATTCAATAATTTTGTCACTTTGCCATTTCCTTGCTATCTATTTCGACGATGATGGGGTTTTTTTTGTTGTGTCTGTAAGGAATATGAGATAACAAAGTTTAGAGTATCAATGCTTGCCATGATTTCTGCTATAGGAACGTTGAAAAAATGTGTCGTATTTGTAGAGTGCTGGGTAGGGGCCATCTGGGATAACAACCTGGCTGGCCTGAAATGGCTGAATGAAGAGGCGGTGGATACTGGCAACTCTGTATCTGCAGAGATCGGTGACTGTGCAATCCTGAAGAAAGAAAGTGTTGGAGAGGTGGAAGGCACGGAGTGTTTCGACACTCGCGAATACATATGCGAGAAAGTATGATTGTTATATAGACTTCCGACAAATCAAGTGGTCATTGTGTTCCTGGTAACATAGGAAGGATTTTGCAGGATACGACAGAGTGTATATGTACATGTACTGTTTAGGTGTAACTTTGGTTAAGTTAATTTTATTTACCATCAATATACATGCATAGCATAAAAATATTATTTTTTTAATACCAAAAAATGCATACATTCATTATGATGCTATATAACAATTGATGTATAGGAATTGTATTTTTTCTTATTTGTATTTTATTATAAATCATGAACACATAATGTGGTAAACGGTATGATTTGTTTTTTAAATGATGAAAACGTTACACCTACGGTTTATTCGTATGTTTGTTATCAAATAAGTTATCCCTATAATGCCATTTTATGGACAAATTGAAACAAACAAAAAATGTATGCAGCTTCTATGGTTGTTCTTATTCGGAAAATCTTAACCCCTGCAGTATTTGCGAAGATAATATTTTTTTAAACAAAATTTTATAATCGTTGAAAATCTTTTATAAAAGATGATATTTGATATTTAAGGGAACTATTTTTGTTGGTGTTTTTGCTATTTTGTAGGTCATTATACCATGCTATAGTTATGAATCAATTACATATTATTTTGATGATATATTTAAGTCATCTTGTATTGTTATCTACTCTACGTAAGTCATATGAACTTGCATCTTACGAAATCCTGAGTTGGAAGATTTTCCCGTGTATTCGACATCCATAATGAAAATTATTGTGATATTCTGAGCAAACGCCTGACCAAGTACGTCATTGAAAAAAACGAATGTTGGGAAAGCTAAAACGTACTATTATAATAGGGAAGGTCCACGATCAGGTAACTTGAATCGTCAAACTTATCGCACATCTTTGTAGGAAGCCGTCCTTGTTGGTTATGCAGTAAGACATGACGTATTAACAATTTCGAAAAGGTTCAGGAGGTACGGTAGTTTAGTGATAGGACGCCGGGCTCGTGACCGATTCACGTCATGCCACTGTGTTGCATCTTTGAACAAGATACCTTACTCCGCTAGGTCCAGTCTACTCAGCTATTATTGTTATCAAAACCAGCGATAGGTTTTTATATCACCTGAGACAAAGTCTCAAGTGACTTATTGCGATCGCATTTTGTTCGGCGTCGTCCGTGGTCCGTCCGTAAACAATTTACATTTTCGACTTCTTCTCCAAAACCCCTGAACAAATTTCAATGAAATTTTGCAGAAACCTTCCATGGTCAAAGGTCAACACAAATAGTGGCCGGTTTGGTCACCAACCCCATGGGGCCTGAGGGGCGGGGCCAAAAAGGGTCAAATTGACTGAAATTTCAAAAATCTTCTTCTCAAGACCCATATATCGTAGAATCAAGTACTCTTCATAGATGGAAGGGTCTTAAGGTGTTTTATCAAAATTGTGAATTTCTTGACCGTGGGGTCTCACGTGTCCCCCTGGGGAGGAGGTAAAATTTATTATAGTTTAAATAGGGAAATCACATTTTGGACCAACATTTGTTTAATTTCTATTGGAAGTAATTCAATTTGGGTTACCATTATCAGTATTGGATAGCAGTTTGATGGTATGCACATATCAGCCCTGACTGACACCCCGGGCTGATGAGTGGAGCCAAAAAGGGTCGAATTGACTGAAATTTCAAATCTTCTTCTCAAAGATCCATATATGGTAGAATCAAACACTCTTCATAAATGGAAGGGTCTTAAGGTTAATGACCATAGGGTCTCAGGGAAGGAGGGGGGGGGGAATTTATTATGATTTATAATGGCAAATGATACTTAGAATATTACATGTTAATAACTTGATTGGAATTATAACCCTGAGTTGACAGTTTGATACTTTGAAAAGTTTGAGCCAGCCCTACCCTAAAGGGATGTAGGGTGGGGCCAAAAGGATTCAGTGTGCTAAAATTTCTTCATTTTCCTTTGTTAGAATTAGAGGTGCTAGTTCCAAATACTCTTCAGTCTTAAATCTGTCTGCTAGATATTGAATAAGGTGGTTTTATTGTTTTTTTGTCACTTTGAATAATATTTCTGTTCATGTTGAAAACATAATCAACTCTCTGTATACATATTTTAGGTGACCGTTAAGGTCCATGGGCCTCTTGTTATGAATACAAAGGTTGAGGCTATGATTTATTAGCATACTGTGCTCTGCTTTGTTGACGTTTTCTGCACAATAACTTTGTCAAGTTTGACAGGAGTCTGAAGAGTCTATCACTATTTACACTTTGTCTAATTGCGAAATCTGCCTTTATTGTATGGAAAACAGAAATAGCATTTGTTTTAATTGTGTAATATGAATAAATTATTGGCAAAAAGGGGAGTTTCAAATTTCATTTTTTTATGGTTTGCAAAATACACAAAAGGAAAACAATTCCTATGAAAATCGACTTTCTAAAGATCATTAACGATATATGAAATGTATTTATACTTGCTCAATAGTTTGGTCAAGTACAGTATGTTTTGTTTCGTTTCACCACCACTCCTGTCGGCCGGGGACTGAGAGAAGAATAGTAGTAGAACTGCTGTATCCCTAATCATGTTTCAATCGTGTTTATTTCCCTATTCCCATTAGATTAAAGTTTACACCTTTGATCGTTTGCTTCCTCTCGTCCACATGTAGCATGATTAGTCGGGTGAATAGTTGTTATTTTACCGAATTGGAACAATATTACAATATAGGCGATTACCAAGTTATGTACATTTGTAATTATCTGCTGCAATCACTCGGGATTGAGGTTTGACTCAGTGTCATGAAGAATTAGTATCGCTCTTTTTTGTAAAAAATATTTCATCAATATGCATATTCAAAGATTTCTCAGAAAGCACTATTCTAAAACATCAATCCTGATCTATCATATTTTTTACCTTTTCTGATAAAATGGGAGATATTTGAAATCGCTCAGTGCCTGGCGTAGTTATTTTAGAAAATTAGAAAAAAACTCTTTCATACAACGCTTTCTGAATATGGTAGAGTTGGTATTGGTTTGATCGTGTTACTGTGCTGTATTTTGTATTTAGTTGTATTCTCAAATGTGTCCCATACCTAACAAACATGTCAATATGTTATATTTTATATATAAAACACAAACGGATTGCACCATTCAACTTATTCTGGTTACTGCAATTATATATCTAAGCAACACCTATAGGATATATCAAGTGTATCTGATCATTATTATCCAGACATTTTGTTCAGATTATCCAGACATTTTGTTCAGATGGAACCNTAACTTTCTTCTTCCTAATGTCTCCCTTGACAATGCCTCACTTTTGGCCATTTGTTGAGCGTTCGCCCCTGTGAGGAAGGCTTTGGGTTCTGTCCCCTGGCCGAGACATACCAAAGTCTTTAAAAATGGCAGTTTCTACTCCTGCTTAACGCTCAGCAAATTAGGAGTGGGACGACTGGTTCGCCCGTTGTCAGTATAATGTGACCGGGTGGGGCGTCCTGCTGGGTGTCTTCGGCAGTATGTTTCAGTGAGGTAGCACTATAAAGTCGGCATCAGTTCCGCGCTATTACAAGAAGACAAACACGAACATATCGCAGCCTCCCAAACTACACACACATACACTACACTCATGCATCTTGCACACAGGGGAGGCCGTCCTTAAATGACCTTAGCTGTTAATAGGACGTTAAACAAAATCAAACAAACAAACAAACAAAAGATGGAACCAAACATCCTGGTAAGTAATAACTTATTTTTCTTGTGTGTTTAACCAGGGTTGTTTCTCTGCATATAATAAATTTTGTATTGAATTGTTTATAAAGCTTGTTTAAATTGATATTATGTTTGTTGTTTAATGTATACATTTCCAAGTATGGTAAATATATCCAATCGAATTTCGCGGACTATTTGATGAATGGTTTGTTAACGACAGCTCAGTGCAGACAATAGAATATTGTGTTCTAAAGAAAGCCGGTCAATGATTAACAATTCAATGAAAAACGACAGGTACAAAATCATCAAAGCAGCGATAGCTTTAACAATTATCTTAGCACGTTGTATTTGATATATATAATTGAGCAAGTGATAGCTGCATTCAATCATATGAAGCCTGTTATTCAGTGCAGTAGTACTCTTTATATCGCCAATTGTAAGGAAGCAAATACACCAATATGGCGCTTCTAATAGACATACACAAATACACACATGCATTTCACAATCCTTAGATGCTGTTATGTTTTGTCTTCATTAAGGGTATTAATATCCTCGCTACATCATTAAATAACCTCAGCTGCTATGTTTTTGTGTTTTAGTTGGGGGAAGGGTAAAACAATATCATAAAAAATGAACCATTTTGAAACATTTATAGCTGTTATAACGTTAGACTTAAAAACATCTATAACTAGAGATTTAGTAAAGGATGGTTGAAGTATTCTCATGTCAATACCTTTGTTACTTTGTAAAACCAAGGTACGTGATA
Source organism: Mizuhopecten yessoensis (assembly GCF_002113885.1). Taxonomy (NCBI): domain Eukaryota; kingdom Metazoa; phylum Mollusca; class Bivalvia; order Pectinida; family Pectinidae; genus Mizuhopecten; species Mizuhopecten yessoensis. Next base: position 92,395 of record NW_018403755.1, on the reverse strand, counting down.
CGAGATCGTTACCTAATCTATCGGTTCCGATACTTACAGCACAGTAACATCCTAAAGACAAAGATCCTTTTAGGTCATCAACAGTGATCCTTCGAAATATTGTATTTGTTAAGCAAAAAGCAACAATTCTTTCGCGGAGTACCGATAATCTTATTAATGGCTGACCGAGAAAACAGGGTCAGTAGTTATTTTAAGACTGTAGTTAGAAGATCGACAAAACATATCCCTGGCGCCTAGGCTCGAACCCCAGTCTTCTAGCACATCATGACTTTAACGTTGAAAAACGATGAAGATGTCACAGTCAAACGTTAGTGTACATATTTGTCAATGAAATCTAACACTGAAACGACGTATGATGTGTATGTATTTGATAGGTGATATTGAGTGTAGCCTTTTGTATCGCAACAGGTTTGTTCGAATTCAAAGAACATAAATGAAATCATTATTTAGAAATAAATGTTTTACGAACAGGACATGAAAATACCAACATTGACCTGCTGCTCTCGTTGCAACACATGTGATTTTTTTCGTTTTCTTTCTTCCTGTCTAGTTTCTTTCTTACCTACCTTCCCTTTCCAGCGTTGTCTCTCAGGAAACCCGTCCTCCCATGACACCAGCTATGACGAGGACGCTAGACATCAACCAATCAAATAAGATGAATGATGACGATACATATATAAATGATGTGTTGTTCCAGTAACCTTACTCCAGAATCAATTTACTTTCTAGCTCAAATATTGTATAATGTGTTCAAATATGGTAGTATAGCTGGATAAGACTACTGGAGGACATATCAGAAAACTACAATAGAAACTGTAAAAAGTATCAACTGGAGAACAAACAATGAAGACATACAAAGGTAAGTGTATATCGGGTTTGTGACATTGAAGGTAGATGGTAACAACCTAGACATTTCAAGGGAGATAATTTACATACTTAGTGTATAAACCAGGTAGAATAAAAAGAATGTCTCTCCTGTTTGTCATATGCAAAAAAAAGTATTCCTGAAACTACTGACAATTATGCAATGACTACGTAATAAATGTTTCCTACTTAAGTAGAACTCATGAATGACGAATCCAGCATCTATGAACGATTTTCCTAATGAAGCAGTCCATATTGATTTTTTCGCAAGACCCATTGAGGTTTATACCCTATATACCTCAACAAAACAGGATTCTATCCTTATATTTACATTCAGTGTTATATTGATATTTTTTGGATAATTTTTAAAATATCTGTCTTGTGAAAGACTAACATAACAGAAGGTTCCGAAGCGTATGATGTCATCACTCACTGTAATACCTTCTCCCGGTTAGAGGAATAACGTGCTTGCATTGATTACAACGTAAAATAAATAAAATGTTAGATTCAATTTAGATTTCTTTAATTCAATTAAAAACCAGTGGCAAAAAAACTAACAATCCATTAAAAGAATTACTTCCCGCGCTCAGCGGAATAACAGAGTAATCAGGTTGATACTATGTTGATGTATCCATACGCCAACTGAAAAGTTCATTGAAAAAAAATACTTTTAAAATGTTTCGTAGGTATATTGAGTCCATGTTCAGAATAAATGAAAATAATGTCAAATGACCCATTTTCTTCAAAAAATGTACAAACAGTTATATTGGTTTTGAAACAAAGAAATGCTAGTTTTTAGCTCACCATAATGAGTATTATAAAGTGGTCAGTGGTTATTTTCCTTTCACAGATTTAACATGTAGGTAAAACGACAATCTCACTTCGAAAGATCAATCTCATACACAGCAGCATGAAGATCTTATCAAAAGTGCATATAATGTTTGTATGACTTAGTCTAACAGATAAAGTAAACGACGAGTGTGGATCAATCTACCAACATACCCTTCCATCAGCACACACACACACACATCCATTACACACATGGAGGCACTTTCATAAATTATCTTAGTTAATAAAATCTCGTTAAACCTAATAAAAACCAAACCATATCACCACCCCTCTTGGATCTCTTGTTTTCTCATATAGTCAAGTCAAGTCAATTTTGTTTATTATAGTGTCATATATCACAATTACATCGTACAAGTATATAGTTACACAGTATAAAAACATATAGTTACATAACAGGGATCAATCATTTTAATGTAAAAATATATAGACCATATCATGATTTTGTTAAGAACAGCTATAACATAATAAATTAATAAATTAAAACAAACTATCACATGTGCCAATCCAGAGAGCAGGTGATTGGGACAGCCCCTACCTAACAAACTCCTGGATTTGGTCCTTACATATTAAATACTATAATAGTTAAAAGGTTTCTTTTACATTTACTGCCTTAAATTATGATGTCTTCAAAAAAAACCAATAACAATGGTGATAAATAAAATAAGTAATTTCCTAGTTCTACATTGTAGTCAAATTTAGGTTTCCAAGGGTTGGGGAGCCCCCTACCAGCGACGTCTGCTAAATTCACACTAACTAGTAGCTAATTATAATTTAAATGGAAGATTATTTTCATAAAAAATGTTTCTGATTGACACCTGGTATCATATTTAACAAATGCATAAAATATAAAAATGTAATTGAATATGATATTCAGCCTAAAATGATTTACAAGACACTGTTTAAATTATAATTAATCACATAGACTGCTACGTCTTCTGTACATATTGTATAAGTGGAATTTTATAAATTTATAAAATAAAATTTGTCAGTGTTATTAAGACTTGCAAAATCATTTCTTATATTATTTGCTACATGAAATAAGGATGATCTTATGTCATTATATATATATCACTGACACATATCTTAAATTTCCAATCAATTCCTCTTTGTAAACTTCTTTTATTCCTATCAAATGTTATTAACAATGTTATAGACAAGAGCTGAATGATTAAAAAATAACAAGTATAAATGAATCTTAGAAAAAAATATTGATCTTACCACTGCACCTGCTTTCAGAGAGGCCACCTTTTAAAGAAATCACTTCTTGCTAACGCGTTACTCTCCTTCTTATTAATTAGTACAAATAAAGAGGGAGACAGTGTTTATATCCGACCAGGACAAACACTCCCGTTAGCGTATTCAAGGAATTAAAGTTCAAGAGCGTGAAAGCATGTAGGATGTTACCTCAGCGCTCACAGACACATCTAGGCCCATATCGTAACCTGTTACAGTCACGTGTAGACATACATTCACCCGGAAGTACTGATTCAATTGTAGTAATTTGTTTTCTCTTGCGTCATATTGTAAACTGAACAGTTGGAAACTTCCATGAAAATCAATAACACACATCTAATTGCAAGAACCTTTGGTGTTATCTCACTCCTTATACTTTTTGAGTTCAGTCATGTCCTTTCCATTAAACCCAAAGGATATATATATCAAACGTTACGGAAAAACAACGACTCAACAAAAGTACTATGTCATACCTATCTTGTGTGAAAACCAACTAAAAGCAGTAAAGTAAAATACGTATTCTACTATGCCATGTTTCTTTGTAAAATTAAAAAGGATGAAAAACCGCATTGTTAGTTTTGTTATTTCTTCACTTTACAATAAAAATAATAAACTAGATGGTGCTCAACGTTCAGCATTAATGGAAATGGCAACAACCAGTTCATCTGTTGTCGGTATAATGTGACTGGACAGAATGCTGTGCTGGGTTCCTTCAGCATGGTATTTCAGTGAGATAGCACTATAAAGTCAGCATCAGATCCACGCTATCAAAAGAGGAAAAGTAAACCAACATACCTGTCTCCAGCAAACATACACACAGTATTTCCAGAGGACAATCAGTACATTATACGTGCGGACTATCGACAGCCTCTTCACTAATGTCGCCACCGCAACGAACAAATGAATGGAATTTTTGCCAGATGCCCTTTTGAATTTGTATATCATTCCTGAAATCAGATCTGTTTGTTTGTATTGTACAGGGTCCTACGTTCCACTGGGCTTGTTGTATATTCAGAGAAGGCTTTTTTTGCAATCTGCAGGATTTGACGCTCTATCTCCTTGTACTCATTGCTTTGATAGAAAAGTTCATGTTTCGTTGAAATTTTGTCGATTTCAGCAAATATCTTCTCTCTTTTCGTCGATCTTTCGGTGTTTTGTGCTTTATTGTTAACGAAAACATATTTCCCTCCACACGTTTCAATAACCTGTTTCAGATCTCCGTCTAACTCTCGCATAAGTTTCTCTTCTGTGACAAAGTTTTCCCGAAGTTGATCTGCTTTAGTAAACACTGGCAAAACGAAATCTTTGACATTGTGTCCAAACATCTTCAAGATCTCCTCAGCGGTTTTCTTGTCTGCTGTTGTATGGCGAGTATCAACAGGAATCGTTATCAACACAGCGTGAGGACCGGGCGACGAAAGTCCTAAGCATCGAACTTTTTCTGTGTGTATATCAGCCTCCGACATATTTGTATCGAAGAAGCCGGGAGTGTCTACGACAACTACGAACCTTTTACGAAAATGGGTTGTTTGACGATACAGCAAGTGACGCTTAAATCAGTTTCAATAAATACACAGAACATGTAACACCACACTAATACTAATGTATTGATTACGTGGATACATCTATTGTGATATCATAGGAATTAAAAGAATAACATATTTTTAATTAACTTTCCATCGATCCTGTTTCTGCATCACGATTACCTTTGATTTTGGTCTTTCTGGAATACCCGATACATTGGACGTTGCTACATGTAGTTTTATAAAGTTCACAAAGATTAACGTCGATAAGAACGCAGTATAAACAGAACCCGTTGATTTAACGAGTATACAAGATACCTATGTACCGTCTACGTTATCTCCTAAATATCACAGGATTGGAGGTATGTTTGTGCTATAATAAAGATTCGATTTCCCTCTGTTCTTCTGGTGGACACGATGCGTTGAATGAACTGATTAGTTGATGTCCGATATCAAAGGATATTTTTTATATTTAATTAGACGGATTGGCATACAACGACATTACCGACGGATTAGCCTGAACAACACCCTTTGTACAAGGTCTTTGATAAAGCACAATGCTTGATTGCGAACATTCTTCAGGTTATAAAATAGTCATTCAACTTGTTTCATTGGTAAACCTTAATGCAACAAGAACTCTAGGATATTACAGACCATAGGTACATTAATTGATATTACGTGAAAATACCTGGGCCTTTGGCCTGGGTTGACCTATTGAGTTGTCTGTCGTTCACTTGCTTACAATTTTCATTTTGAACTGAAACCAAAATACTACCAAAGGGATTTCATTAACCTAATTTAAAATTATTTTTTGCTAAAGGCTTTACAGTAAATCTTCATAGGAATGACCAGTAAGTGTTCCTGACTAAGTGTTCTGATCGGTCACATATGCAAAACGATATGAACGTTTAACTGAATTTTTTATATGAACCTGAACCAAGTTATTTAACCCAACATCTTCGCATCATAAAATTGCATTTCGTTTTAAAATATTGTTTCTTTCTGGTGACCGTAAGGACGCTTCAGCCTCTCGATGCTACAATACTGTACAGGTATAAGTGTAACTTAAGTCTTGAAAGAAAAAGATGCTAATAATTTGTCATGAAAAAGTGATTGGTGTGGTTTAAGTCATATTCTGCTACATTGCTTTGAGAATTTGTAATATCTGCTTTTATGTTCCCGAACACACATTGTCAGAGTTTGTAATTGTTGTTCCATTCTTATTGGTTCTTCAATAATTGTTATAGTGTTCATGATGTATTATCTGTTTTTCCCTCGTTGTTGTAGCTCAACAAGTTGGGGATCGAGCAAACAATACACCTGCTTTTACCCACTGCATGCATCACACGAGGCGACTAATGAATGAACCCCCTGCAGAATTGGGGATTTGCTTTTGTGCCCTCTTCTTGGGGACACAAAAACGACCAAAATATATCTGCTGCACCAATTGCAACATTTGGAATCTTTTGTTCTACTTCTATCTAATCTGGGTCTTTTATTTTCAAGCGACTTGCTTGGCAATACCTCACTCCTGGCTTTAATGTTGAGCGTTCGCCAAGGCGAAGAATGCAATGGGCTCCATCCCCAGGCCGAAACATACCAAAGTCCTTTAAAATAGTAGTTGTTACTCCTCGCTTAATGTCAGCATTAAGTGTAATGGCAAAAATTGGTTTAACCGTTTTCAGTATAAGGCGACCGGGTGGAATGCTGTTACGGGTACCTTCGGCCTTGTACTTCAGTGAGACAGCACTATCCAGTCGGTATCAGAATCGAGCTATCATAAGGCGGCACAAACACCAATTTACCCTGTATCCTAGCTTTTAATAAGACGCTAAACAAAATGAAACCTAAATCAAAACTTGTTCACCGATGTCTTTTCCCATTGGGTGGTTGTTGTTTATTATAAACGGTCTCTGTACTGAATCAATACTAACGTAGTAGTTTGCTATTCTATTGGTATGTTATATGGTACAAGTGTCACACTTTCGTGTATACGTTGTGCCATTTTTGTGTGACGTAGTTGTTTAAAGGCCCAGTTTAATATGGACACATCTAATGACAATTTTCAGGAGAAGCAATAAAAAAACCCGAAACAAATCATCTTTAAATGACTTTACCTTGCCTTAAGTGTAGACAAAAATAACACTCCAAAAGACCGCCATGACATAAATGATCATTTAACACTTACTGACCCGATATGTCAATATTAATGTTTTACTGGCTTCGGAGGAAATCAATGAGACATTAATGCAAACTAGATTTACCTTTGATTGTTTGAGTTTGAACGTCCTTACAACAGCAAACAAAACCTGCGTGATAGAAGTAAATTAACGACAACGGAAGCACATGTACGTGTAGACCTTGGTCTCTTTTAGTGCGAAAATCTTCATTCTTTCAGTTTCTCTACGTCTACCGTATGACTCACACTGCATGAGGCGGATAATATGGAAGCATATTTGATGATCTTAAGCATAACATCAGGTTGGTACTGTCTAATGTCTTTTTTAGCATTTTATTATAATTACAGTTTTATTGTCTTCGGATAAAATAGATGCCAAGCGCCTTATTATTATTTCTTTGATATAAAAAACATACGGCGCACCGATCCCCCACCTGCAGGGGGGATATAGAACCAATAACGCTAGTACGATTGTGGGATCTCTTGGTTATTACTTAAATTCACTTGTTGTATACAGTTGTATATAGTGATATATATTCATAGCTATAATCTTTCATGTTTCAGTTTTGATACAATCAATCAACCCGTGCAAACCTATTGTCTCAAATTTCAACAATGCACTAGAGGGCTATGTTCGAGAGAGCTTACCGAGGTTTGGATACCAACAATGCTTGGCAAGATGCAACAAAAATGCGTGGTGCCTAAGCGTGAACTACCACAACGAACATCTTTACTGCGAACTAAACACGGCGACAGTCAACGCCAACAACACCTTGATTATGTACCTGGGTTCCCTGTTTGTTGATGTGAGTGACGGTGTATCAGAACAGGTAATTATTAAGATAGTACTGTAACACCCCTGCAGGTCGGGGATCGAGAAAAGAATGCACATGCTCTGACTGAATATATATTGGAAAGGGCGACTAATGCGGGAACCCCCTATAGAATTGTGAATTTCCTTTTGTGCCCTCTACATGGGGACACAAAAGCGACCAAAACAAATGTGCTGCACCGTTTGAAATATTTGTAATCGTTTTATTTATTTCTAATTCTGCCTACCTTTTACAAATTATTTCAACTGATATTAACCAAACTTGTTAGCGCGTAGGAGGGGGAGGGGTATCCTGACAAAAACCCACTTCATAATATCGAACCCCGTTCGCCTTGGTGAAAGGCGAGAGCGTTATCCACAGCACCACCCGACAACGCTAATATTTAATATAATTCATTGATATCCTTTCTGCCGAATTCAGGTAATGACATCAACTTGTTGCTAAAGAAATGCATCTTTTGACAGAATGGCGGCTGTCATAGGGATACATGTAGCACTGACGAGGATTGCGTGGAGTTAACGAGTCATGACACTGCCTGTATCAGTCACACGGTTCCAGGTATGTAATCCAATAATACCTATGTCTGATAATGTATGTATAAGGACTATAGCAATGGTAATTAAGCTCTGTTAACTAATGTTTTGCATTCACTCAAGCCAACATGATTATCCTTACAGCAGAGCGTACGGAATTTTACATCTGATTTCCTCCTTGTATTTGCAGATGTGCTTATATTTTTGAAGGTACTAACGATCAAACAACTACGGACACGCCAACTACAACATCTGTGGACACGCCAATTACAACAACTACGGACACGCCAAATACAACAACTACGGTCACGCCAACTACAACATCTGTGGACACGCCAACTACAACAACTACGAACACACCAACTACAACAAATGTGGACACGCCAACTACAACTACTACGGACACGCCAACTACTACGCATGACCCAACCTCAACAGTTATGCATTCCAGTACAGGTAAGACTTTTAGTCCATTAGTTTTATCCGAGTTGTCGCCGATGATTTTTTCGTAGTTTCGTATTTAGCGTTTCGTAGAGTGCTCATATGTAACATTATCAACAAATGTCTAAGGAAAAAATTCGCGATGATCAGATTACCCTCACGAACGAAAACAGAAACCAGACTTTTAAGAGTGTATTAATGTAAGCAGTTATTCAGAAGCGTTAACATATCTAATAACTTAATACAATACGAAGTAAGAAAGTACATATATAAACGGAATTAATAGGTCGGTAGAGAGGGACGCACTGGAATTCCAAATGTTGCAACGAAGGAAGCAGGTCTCCTAGGTTGAACTCCCAGAAGAAAACCTTTGGTTTCGATCAATTAAGCTGTTAATAGAATAAAGCGTATTAAACGAATAATACGTAGCGGCATGGGTATTCTTTCCTAGACTGGTAGAGGATCGTATCACATACGTTGGAATTATTTCAATTTAAACTAGGATTTTTGTATTTTAAAATTCAGTTTCACAAACCTACAATGCACCCCATTTATCACGTCAATGAGTTCCGTCTGTGTTACAGTACCTGGAACGATGCTTCAACAACCTGACAAAATACTGGCGGACGGTTAGTGGTATTAAACACAGCATCAAAAATATCATACATTGTTTCACTGATGTCGTATGGCGAGGGTAAGTAGTGTTTCTGGTAATTTTTAAATACATGCAGTTATAAAAGTATACACCAGCCAAAATAATAATTAAAATTATTAGTTGGAAGATCTTTTCAGAAGAAACTCTTTGTTTACATATCTGTTTGTCATACATCAAAAAGTCCCAATCTCCTCTGTAACTTTTTCTCCTGTGTTATTTGTAAAAAAAAATCGGGATTTTGACGTTGTTTGTAGTTGTTTGTTTGTGATCTAATGGTGCTTCTCTCGGAGCAATTTAACTTCTTATTGTTGTTTGTGTTATCTAATGATGGTTCCCTCGGTGCTGTTTTATCTCTAGTTGTTTGGGGGATCTCGTGGTATCACTTTTACTTCTAGTTGTTTTGTTCAATCACGAAATTCTTCCCTCGGATCAGATTTACGTGTATTTTGTTTCAGTGATCTCGTGATGCTTCCCTCGGAGCACTTTCACAACTAGTTGTTTTGTTAAATCACGTAATGCTTCCCTCGGAGCGCTTTTACTTCTAGTTGTTTTGTTAAATCACGTAATGCTTCCCTCGGAGCGCTTTTACAACTAGTTGTTTTGGGGAATCTCATGATGCCTTTTCATTTGTGTTTATTCGATAATTTTGTCATTTTGCCATTTCCTTAGCATCTATTTCGGCGATGATGTTTTTTCAGTAGGGGCCATCTGGGATAACAACCTGGCTGGCCTGAAATGACTCTATGAAGCGATCGGTAACTGTGCAATCCTGGAGAAAGAAAGTGTTGAAGAGGTGGAAGGCACGAAGTGTTTCGACACTCCGCGAATACATATGCGAGAAAGTATAATTGTTATACAGACTTCCGACAAATCAAGTGGTCATTGTGTTCCTGGTAACATAGGAAGGATTTTGCAGGATACGACAGAGTGTACATGTACATGTACTGTTTAGGTGTAACTTTGGTTAAGTTAATTTCATTTACCATCAATATACATGCATATCATAAAAAATATCAAAAAAATCAAAAAATGCATTATGATGCTATATAACAATCGATGTATAGGAATTGTATTTTTTCTTATTTGTAATTGATTATAAATCATGAACACATAATGTGGTAAACGGTATGATTTGTTTTTTAAATGATGAAAACGTTACACCTACGGTTTATTCGTATGTTTGTTATCAAATAAGATATCACTATAATGCCATTTGGTGACATATGTCAGCGAGACATGTAATTAGAGGGGTATAACTGGCAGCGTAACCAATCTAACAGGGAAAAGCACGCGCTGACTGCCTAATACAATTACATTTATGTTTATGGCACAGTGGCAAAAGTGTATTAATAAGTATATGTATTTTCACTTTAATTGTTCATTGATATCTAAATAAATTTCTAGAAGTTTCTATTGATAAGTGTTGTGTTGTCACTGGTTGGATGTCCATAATCAGTATCTATGAAAACTGTAACAGAATTTACATATCGTTCAATTTTACCGACGATATTTTATTTCAAGCAAAAATGATTTTTTAACACACCTCAAAATTAAATATAAGCGAAGAAAGGCAATACATACGAAATTTTGTAACCAGTTAGGGAAGATTGATCATTTTATAAAGTCTCGTCAAGGTATTATAATGTATTAACATGTAGAATGTATATAAGTTTTATATATATATTATTTACTCAACATTTGTAAAAATCATCAAATGACCCCATTGTTATTTTAAGATTTTTACTTCACCGAATAGTTGTAACTCTAAAGGCTTTGTAATTTATGATCAATCTTTTAGTCAAACAATTTTGGTCATGCTTTCTACATGGCTTATTTTTGTTTTACAATTGATTGCCAAAATGGCGCAGATGATTAGATAATGTTTCATGTAAAAACTGGGATTAGTTAGAATAACTTAATATAATTAACCTTTCACCTTTATAATAAGGGTGTAGGGGATTCAAAGGGATAAAGCAGAAAAATTAATTTAAAAATGAACGGTAATCCAATACATGCGTGAATGTCAAATTAATTTAGGTTTTATTTTATGTTAAAAATTTATCATATATATATTTATTATATGATTTCCCACCATTTATTTAAACTAAATGAGTATGGTTAACATAAAGGGCCCGTGTTTCAAAACAAATCGTTTAAAACCTAACGGAGGATAGAGGATATATCTACACTCCATATAAATTGAGTGAAAATAACCATGTCTGCATTATTTTTCACGGTTAACTGTATGCAAAATATATTAAAACCCAATACTTTCCAATCAGAACCCAATATAACAGCTTACAAGTTCTGTAATCCTGATCTTCGTTTTGGTTTTAACTACAGAAACCTGTCGACAACAACATAAGATATATTCCAGACCGATGAAGAGAAATGTAGCCCCTTTCAATATGTTACCTTCCCTTGGTTTTATTCTATACGTTTAGTTAAGTATAAGCAGCAAATGTGTTCGAACCAGGACATTCTTCACATTGTTTTAAGAAACCTTGACATCGTGATTGGTAAAACTTTGAAGTTCAAATCTACAGAATCATTCGCTATTTACAATCACCCGACATGTGTTTCGTTCACACCAATGTACTGCTCCTGTGTAAACAGGCGACATCGAAACAACGAGGCACACTGATGAGCACAATAAAAACATCGACCCACATATAAACCAGGGGAAAACGCTAACGATGGCGACAATGAATCTTGCCAGCATCCATATTAACTTGCATCTTACGAAATCCTGAGTTGGAAGATATTCCGCGTGTAGTCGACATCCATAATGAAAATTATTGTGATATTCTGAGCAAACGCCTGACCAAGTACGTCATTGAAAAAAACGAAGGTTGGGAAAGCAGAAACGTACTATTATAATAGGGAAGGTTCACGATCGGGTAACTTGAATCGTCAAACTTATCGCACATCTTAGTAGGCAGCCGTCCTTTTTGGTTATGCAGTAAGACATGACGTATTTACAATTTCGAAAAAGTTCAGGAGGCACGGTAGTTTAGTGATAGGACGCCGGGCTCGTGACCGATTCACGTCATGCCACTGTGTTGCATCTTTGAACAAGATACTTTACTCCGCTTGGTCCAGTCTACTCAGCTATTATTGTTATGAAAACCAACGATCACAGGTTTTTATGTTACCTGAGACAAGGCTCAAGTGACGTATTGCGATCGCCTTTTGTTCGGCGTCGTCCGTCGTCCGTCCGTAAACAATTTATATTTTCGACTTCTTCTCCAAAACCCCTGCACCAATTTCAATGAAATTTTGCAGAAGCCTTCCATGGTCACAGGTCAACACAAATAGTGGCCGGTTTGGTCACCAGACCCATGGGGCCTGAGGGGCGGGGCCAAAAAGGGTCAAATTGACTTAAATTTCAAAAATCTTCTTCTCAAGACCCATATATGGTCGAAACAAGTACTCTTCATAGATGGAAGGGTCTTAAGATGTTTTACCAAAATAGTGAATTTCTTGACCCTGGGGTCTCACGTGTCCCCCTGGGGAGGGGGTAACATTTATTTTAGTTTATATAGGGAAATCACATTTTGGACCAACATTTGTTTAATTTCTATTGGAAGTAATTCAATTTGGGTTACCATTATCAGTATTGGATAGCAGTTTGATGGTATGCACATATCAGCCCTGACTGGCACCCCGGGGCTGATGAGTGGGGCCAAAAAGGGTCGAATTGACTGAAATTTCAGATCTTCTTCTCAAAGACCCATATATGGTAGAATCAAACACTCTTCATAGATGGAAGGGTCTTAAGGTTAATGACCCTAGGGTCTCAGGGAAGGAGGGGGGTGGCAAAATTTATTATGGTTTATAATGGCAAATGATACTTTGAATATTACATGTTAATAACTTGATTGGAATTATAACCCTGAGTTGACAGTTTAATACTTTGAAAAGTTTGAGCCAGCCCTACCCTCAAGGGCTGTAGGGTTGGGCCCAAAGGAGTCAGTGTGCTAAAATTTCTTAATTTTCCTTTGTTAGAATCAGAGGTGCTAATTTCAAATACTTTTCAGTCTTAAATCTGTCTGCTAGATATTGAATAAGGTGGTTTTATTGTTTTTTGTCACTTTGAATAATATTTCTGTTCATGTTAAAAACATAATCAACTCTCTGTATAAATATTTTAGGTGACCGTTAAGGTCCATGGGCCTCTTGTTATGAATACAAAGCTTGAGGCTATGATTTATTAGCATACTGTGCTCTGCTTTGTTGACGTTTTCTGCACAATAACTTTGTCAAGTTTGACAGGAGTCTGAAGAGTCTATCAATATTTACACTTTGTCTAATCGCGAAATCTGCCTATAACGTATGGAAAACAGAAATAGCATTTGTTCTAATTGTGTAATATGAAAAAATTATTGGCAAAAAAGGGGAATTTCAATTTTCATTTTTTTTATGGTTTGCAAAATACACAAAAGAAAACAATTCCTATGAAAATCGACTTTTTAAAGATCATAAACGATATATGAAATGTATTTTTACTTGCTCAATAGTTTGGTCAAGTACAGTATGTTTTGTTTCTTTTCACCACCACTCCTGTCGACCGGGGACTGGGAGAAGAATAGTAGTAGAAGTGCTGTATCCTTAATCATGTTTCAATCGTGTGTATTTACCTATTCCCCTTAGATTAAAGTTTACACATTTGATCGTTTGCTTCCTCTCGTCCGCATGTAGCATGATTAATCGGATAAATAGATATCAATGTTTCCCTACCAAAAGTGATATAAATTTGTTATTTTACCGAATTGGAACAATATTACAATGTTGGCGATTACCAAGTTATGTACATTGGTAATTAGCTGCTGCAATCACTCGGGATTGAGGTTTGACTCGGTGTACCTCTTTAAGTGAGATAAACATGAGCTTTAGAGGGCAATACTAGGTTTTATTTCAGTAACGTGATCAGAGTCATCTTATCAGATATGCTATACTTTGCATACAGATATGCTATATTATACCACGTTATGTTTAATGATAAATTTGTATTATTGTTGTTTTATCATGCACATTGTATTTACTTGAATATGAAGAATTAGTATCGCTCTTTTTTATAAAAATTATTTCATCAATATGCATATTCAAAGATTTCTCAGAAGGCACTATTCTAAAACATCGATCCTAATCTATCATATTTTTTTTTTTTTCTGATAAAATGGGAGGGATTTGAAATTGCTCAGTGGCTGCCGTAGTTATTTTAGAAAAATGAAAAAAAAAATCTCTTTCATACAACGCTTTCTGAATATGGTAGAGTTGGTAATGGTTTGATCGTGTTACGGTGCTGTATTTTGTATTTAGTTGTATTCTCAAATGTGTCCCATACCTAACAAACATGTCAATATGTTATATTTTATATATAAAACACAAACTGATTGCATCATTCAACTTATTCTGGTTACTGCAATTATATATCTAAGCAACACCTTGAGGATATATCAAGTGTATCTGATCATTATTATTCAGACATTTTGTTCAGATGTAACCAAATATCCTGGTACGTTATAACTTATTTATCTTGTGTGTTTAACCAGGGTTGTTTCTCTTCATATACTTAATTTTGTATTGATTTGTTTATAAAGCTTGTTTAAATTGATGTTATGTTTGTTGTTTAATATATACATATCCAAGTATGGTAAATATATCCAATCGAATTTTGCGGACTATTTGATGAATGGTTTGTTAACGACAGTTCAGTGCAGACAATAGAATATTGTGTTCTAAAGAAAGCCGGTCAATGATTAACAATTCAATGAAAAACGACAGGTACAAAATCATCAAAGCAGCGATAGCTTTGACAATTATCTTAACACGTTGTATTTGATATATATAATTGAGCAAGTAATAGCTTCATTCAATAATCTGAAGCCTGTTACTCAGTGCAGTAGTACTCTTTATTTCGCCATCATCTCCGCACAATTGTAAGGAAGCAATTACACCAACATGACGTTTCTAATAGACATACACAAATACACACATACATTACACAATCCTTAGATGCTGTTTAGTTTTGTCTTCATTTAGGGTTTTAATATCCTCGCTACATCATTAAATAACCTTAGCTGCTATGTTTTTGTGTTTTAGTTGGGGGGAAGGGTAAATATACTTGCAACAGTCACCTGTTTATGCTTATCTCAAAAGTGTCAAGATGAATTATCATTTTAGGACTTTCCACCCTTCGTAATACACATGTTTTTCTTGTCGTATTTTCGTGTCGTCATTTCCGGATTGCGTATCGGGCATTCCATTACCGTAGTGTAAATTATAGTAACACCGGGTAAACAATAGTACACGTGCGTGACGATGATATGTCAACACCCGATATCGAGACTTTGAAATGTGTAATCACACGTACGTCAGAAATAAAGCTTATGATACAAAGACATTTATTAACTCAAGGAAAAACACTGACAAATGATCAGACGACTTTAAGAATGTCGTATATGAGGCGCATGGAATGCAGACTTATGTGTTTAGTTTACCGACCTCACCTGTACGTATCATGTGCTAACAGTAGTTCACAAGCTCTTGGTCGCTACGACTTTTGTTGTCGAGCGAGTTACGCTCTGTCAGATAAATTGGTTCACAAATGCAATTACAATAAATCTGTGAAAATAGTGGTTTGTAAAATATCAAGATCCCTATAAAATGCAAGTGCATGTGCGTGCACGTAATAACGGCACGCCATGCGATAGCCTATGGTTACATATGTACCTGACATGTTGATATACCATGCGTAAGCGGGCTATGGAATGATGTCCAAAGTGAACATGATTGAGAGTAATGTTGTTCCATAAAAGAACAGTAAATTGACAATTAAATATAGTTATTTAATTTATTTCCGTCGTTTTTGGTATAGTAAAGAAAATAGGTGTCATTGTATGAATACTATCCCTCTGCAAAAAGTTCTGAATATTTTCAAGGTAGACAACTCTCATAACGATCAAAATGATTGTAAAATGTAAAATAAATTAATTATAAAGACTTTGTGTGTATTTGGTTCAATTTTTCACTCTTTTTGTATGAAACTATGTGTTCTGTTTGCTTTTAGCTTGTATTTAGTAACTTTTATCCATACAATTTCAATAAAAAACACTTTTTGTAACATGTTGTAGATATTTTATGATAAATAAAATATTTGTAGGGTTGATTAACAATGTTTCTTTTAATTATTTTATTGTTTCAATAGTTTTGAACAATGCCATCCGCTGTAAAATGTGAAAGTGTTGAAATTTACAAAAATTCAATTTTTTCGTTGTTTTTTACCAAAAAATTCCCAGTTTATCGGAATGCTTAGATTTTCATAAAATCATCTGTACATAGTGACATAACCATTATGTGAAAATTTCCTTGAATTCTGCTGGCTAATTGCGAAAGGGTGGAGCCTCCTTAAACGCATGTCAAACAAAATAATAAACAAATTGACAGATAGCTCAACCACCTTGAAACTAGTATAGCCTTTATAACGTTAGACTTAAAAACATATATAAATAGAGATTAAGTAAAGGATGGCTTTGAAGTATTACCATGTCAATACATTTGTTACTTTGTAAAACCAAGGTATGAGATCGTTACATGTACCTAATTTATCGGTTCCGATACTTACAGCACAGTAACATCCTGTAGCCTTTTGTATCGCAACAAGTTTGTTCGAATTCAAAGAACATAAATGAAATCATTATTTAGAAATAAATGTTTTACGAACAGGACATGAAAATACCAACATTGACCTGCTGCTCTCGTTGCAACACATGTGATTTTTTTCGTTTTCCTTCTTCCTGTCTAGTTTCTTTCTTACCTACCTTCCCTTTCCGGCGTTGTCTCTCGGGAAAGCCGTCCTCATATGACACCAGCTATGACGAGGACGTTAGACATCAACCAAGCAAATAAGGTGAATAATGGCGATACATATATAAAGAATGTGTTGTTTCTGTAACCTTACTCCCGAATCGATTTGCTTTTTAGAAATCAGCGCTCAAAATATTGTATAATGCATTGCAATTGTGGTAGTATAGCTGGAGTAGACTACTGGAGGACATATCAGAAAATTACAGTAGAAACTGTATAAAGTATCAACTCGAGAGCAAACAATGAAGACATACAAAGGTAAGTGTATATCGGGTTTGTGACATTGAAGGTAAATGGTAACAACCTAGACATTTCAAGGGAGATAATTCACATATAACATGGAAAAGAAAACAAACAGAATAAACTGAATTTTTGTCTTGTTTGCCATATGCAAAAAAATATTTCCTGGAACTACTGACTGAATGTCTACGAAATAAATGTTTTCTCCTGAGGTAGAACTCATGAATGACGTAGACAGCATGTATGAACGATTGTCCAAATAAAGTAATTCATATTGAATCTGTCTCATCACCCATTGAGGTTTATACCCTATATACCTCAACAAAACAGGATTCTATCCTTATATTTACGTCAGTGCTATATTGATATTTTTTGGATAATTTTTAAAATATCTGTTTTGTGCAAGTCTAACATCACAGAAGGTACCGAAGCTTATGATGTCATCACTCACTGTGAGACGTCGTCATGGTAAGATGAATAACGTGTTTGCATTGATTACAACGAACAAACAAAACAAATTAAGATGTAAGTTAGATTTCTTTAATTCAATTAACAACTACTGGCAAAAAACTAACAATCTATTAAAAGGACTACTTCCCGCGCTCTGCGGAATAACAGAGTAATCAGGTTGATACTATGTTGATGTATTCATACGCCAACTGAAAAGTTCATTGAAAAATAACCCTTTAAAATGTTTCGTTTGTATATCACAATTACGTTGTACAAGTATATAGTTACACAGTATAAAAACATATAGTTACATAACAGGGATCAATCATTTTAATGTAAAAATATATAGACCATATCATGATTTTGTTAAGAACAACTATTATACATAATAAATTAATAAATTAAAACAAACTATCACATGTGCCAATCCAGAGAGCAGGTGATTTTGACAGCCCCTACCTAACAAACTCCTGGATTTTGACCTTACATATTAAATACTATATTAGTTAAAAGGTTTCTTTTACATTTACTGCCTTAAAACATGATGTCTTTAAAACAAACAATAACAATGGTGATAAATAAAATGAATAATTTCCTAGTTCTACATTGTAGTCAAAATTAGGTTTCCAAGGGTTGGGGAGCCCCCTACCAGCGAGGTCTGCTAAACTCACACTAACTAGTTGCTAATTATAATTTAAACGGAAGATTATTTTCATAAAAAATGTTTCTGATTGACACCTGGTATCATATTTAACAAATGCATAAAATAGTAATGTAATTGAATATGATATTCAGCCTAAAATGATTTACAAGACACTGTTTAAATTAGAATTAATCACCTAGACTGCTACGTGTTCTGTACATATTATATAAGTGGAATTTTATAAATTTATCAAATTAAATTTGTCAGTGTTATTAAGAATTGCAAAATCATTTCTTATATTATTTGCTACATTAAATAAGGATGATCTTATGTCATAATATATATATCACTGACACATATCTTAAATTTCCATTCAATTCCTCTCTGTAAACTTCTTTTAATTCCTATCAAATGTTATTAACAATGTTATAGACAAGAGCTGAATGAGCGCTGAAAGTTTGCTGCCTTGTTTAAAAAATAACAAGTATAAATGAATCCTTGAAGAAAAATATTGATCTTACCACTGTGCCTGCTTTCAGATATGCCACCTTTTAAAGAAATCACTACTTGCTAACGCGTTACTCCCCTTCTTATTAGTCTAATTGCAAGAACCTACTGGTGTTATCTCACTCCTTATACTTTTTGAGTTTAGTCATGTCCTTTCCATTAAACACGAAGGATATATATATCAAACGTGACAAAGAAAACAACGACTCAACAAAAGTACTATGTCATTCCTATCTTGTGTGAAACCCAACTAAAAGCAGTAAAGTAAAATACGTATTCTACGATGCCATGGTTCTTTGTAAAATAAAAAAAAGGATAAAAAACAGCATTGTCAGGTTTGTTATTTCTTCACTTTACAATAAAAAAAACGTAGATGGTGCTCAACGTTCAGCATTAATGGAACTAGTTCATCTGTTGTCGGTATAATGTGACTGGACGGAATGCTGTGCTGGGTGTCTTCAGCATGGTATTTCAGTTAGATAACACTATCAAGTCGGCTTCAGATCCGCGCTACCAAAAGAGGGAAAGTAAACCAACATACCTGTCTCCAGCAAACATCCACACAGTATTTCCAGAGGACAATCAGTACACTATACGTGCGGACTATCAATAGCCTCTTCACTAATGCCGCCACCGCAACGCACAAATGAAAGGAATTTTTGCCAGATGCCCTTTTGATTTTGTATATCATTCCTGAAATCTGATCTGTGTGTATGTATTGTACAGGGTCCTACGCACTGGGCTTGTTGTATATTCAGAGAAGGCTTTTTTTCAATCTGCAGAATTTGACGCTCTATCTCCTTGTACTTATTGCTTTGATAGAAGAGTTCATGTTTCGTTGAAATTTTGTCGATTTCAGCAAATATCTTCTCTCTTTCCGTCGATCTTTCGGTGCCTGTTGCTTTATTGTTAATGAAAACATATTTCCCTCCACACGTTTCAATAACCTGTTTCAGATCTCCGTCTAACTCTCGCATAAATTTCTCTTCTGTTACAAAGTTATCCCGAAGTTGATCCGCTTTAGTAAACACTGGCAAAACGAAATCTTTGACATTGTGTCCAAACATCTTCAAGATCTCCTCAGCGGTTTTCTTGTCTGCTGTTGTATGGCGAGTATCAACAGGAATCGTCATCAACACGGCGTGCGGACCGGGCGACGAAAGTCCTAAGCATCGAACTTGTTCTGTGTTTATATCAGCCTCCGACATATTTGTATCGAAGAAGCCGGGAGTGTCTACGACAACTACGAACCTTTCACGAAAATGGGTTGTTGCATAACTACATGTTTTGGTCACAGATTGCTTTTGTAATTTACTCTGAAAGACATCTCTTCCGAGGAGCGTGTTGCCGGTCAAACTTTTTCCCGAGCCCGTCAGACCCATTAATATAATTCTAGTTTCTCTTTCTAAATGTCTTGTTGCTGCTCCTACAAAAGTAAAAATTATTCTTAGTAAACTGTCCTTAAGTATAAAATAAGTAGCAAATCCTACAAATTTAAAGATTCATAAATGAAAAATAAAACGAATATCCAAAGAGATAAATATATTAATATTCAATATATGGATTAGATAAATGTATGGATAATTACTAAGATTTTTTTGTCGAAAAGTACATTAGAATTTTCATTCCTACGCTAGCTTAACTATGAATTTAATATTACACGATAATTTGTGGGACGAGCTAGACAAGATGGTTTGAACAAAGGATACCCTTCTTTAATGTTATCAAAACCGTATGTGGCACGAGTACTAAATTCGCCAAATTTACTCTCATAAGGTTTTCTTTTGTTTAATCAATGGCCATTTAATTAAGGATGTGCCTAATTCTGAAGAAGTTCCAACATATTTATATCTTACAACAGGCAATGGGTAAACGCAATTATCCGTCCTGTGGGGTGCTAGTATTTCTAATGATACAAAAAAAGAGCAAAAAAACAACATATCACCACCCAGAAAATATTTTAAAGTAATTACCACACACAATGTTTTTTTATTCTATTTGTTTTTATAATGTATGCGTATTAATAGTGTGACTGGTGGTGTTTTAGTAACCACTGGTTATCCCGTAACTAAATACTGAATACTTCCCGGTACTTAGTTGGAGCCTCAAAAGGAGGAATTGAAAAATGCAAATTTATTTGTGACCTTGGAAAAACATACTCTTCAATCATCGCTTATGATGTCATGTAATAAAACACACATTATGAGTACGTTTAATAAAGCGATTATACATATTTTTATGTTGTTTTGCGTGAAATATTCTAAAATAGTAAACAGCTTTATGTATGTTTTGTCTTAAGTCAATATGGTTTAGAACAAACTAAATAAGGTATGAACGGTTTTGACCAACTTGTTAAGCGAACTGATTTTAAAAGCTGCGGAAATAAACGAATGCGCCCCTTTAGGTAAGGTGACAGAATATGTCTGCTGTATCCAACTGCCTGCCGTAAGAACCGACTAATCTGGGGGGGGGGGGGGGGGGGCTGCATAATATGGGTTGTCCCCCTTGTTTTCTGCACAAGGGACATTGAATAAAACCAAATTGTCCTACTGCCCCCTTTGTAACCTTTAGGATATATATCTTCTTCTTTTTTCTATCCTACAAGAATACCTTGCCTAGGCACCCGTCGTGTTTCGGGAACGTTAAACACAAACAAATAAAGGGATGACGTCGTCTGGTATGTCCAGGTGTATTGCCATTTACCTGGAGGTAACACATGCACAGGTAACGTCCTGTTGAAAGGTGCTGGGGGTTGTTGGGGATCACCTCTGGCTACAACAAGCATATCATTATTATTTTGGCAATGTATTGTTAATGCATCATTAAAATGCAAAACAAATTTACATAACGGAGGACATTTCAAATTATTCTAAATATAAAAATGGAATAAGAATCCATTCTAATAATTTCATTTTCGCAAAACAACATTAAACGACAACATGTTTCAGTAGATTTTGATTTTATTTTTATATTTAAGATAACTTCGTTGTATTAAAAAAAATACAAATAAATGCCCTTCACAATTCTAGCAACTACAGGTATACATATCTAAAACAGTCAGTTAATACATACATGAACGCATCGAGGCAGCAAAATCCTGACCTTCACTTCTTCCTTGTCCTATAAATGGCAAAATGAATAATAGTACCAAACAAAAGATGGACCCAAAAGAAGGCCTTCTTCTTCCGACCAACGTATGTTTTCTGAGACAATTCTAGTTAGATGTTTAATTCATGATAGCAAATTTATTGATTGTGTGGTCGGTTGTACGGGATTTAACGTCCTATCAACAGTTATGTTCAAGTAAGGACGTATTTTCATGAGTATCGTGCATGTGTGTACGTGTGCTCCTTTTGCAATATCTAAGCGAATTACATAACCGTTTTCAACAATCTTGGTAGTGTTAATACCAGTAACAGGATAAACGTATTTCGATTTAATTTGAAGATACCTAAACGGAATACATTTACTTCCTGTTTGACATATAGTGCAAGTCGTACTATGTAAGTACCAGTCAATCATATCTATAACCATAATTGCTTGATCATGATTTTATATCTAAATACAATGTATACAATGCAATATTTATAACAATAATTGTTTTGTCCTGATTTTGTACTTAAATACAATTTGTATAACAATAATTGCTAGAACCTGATTTTGTATCTAAACAGATAATATCTATACAAATAACTGCCTGATCATGATGTCGTACTTCAATATATAACATTTGGAACATTTATTGCCTGATCATGATATTGTTTCTGATTATATTTTATTTTTCATGTGTTTAATCTCCTACATTTTCGGGGTAAAGGCTTGCTGTTTGAGCACTTAATTGACCTTAGCTGTAATAAAGACGTTTAACCCGACAAAACCAAACCAAGTATCAACACTGCATGCCGTAAAAGGCGACTACTGTGAGGCACACTGCAGATTCAGGTTTTTTTCCGACTTCTGTTAATAGGATATTGACAAAAATAATTATCTTCTGCCTCTTTTGCATCATCTTTATAATTTTGATATCTATCTATTGGTTGGCAACACCTCACTTTTGGATTTTGTTGTTGAGCGTTTGGACAAGTGGTGAGGGCGATGGGTCCTGTCCCAAGGCCGGAACATTCCAAAATCCTTAAAAATATTAGTTGCTGGTCTTACCTTCACTTCCAGCATCTAGAGTGATCAAAACATCTGGTTTATCCATTGTCATTGTAATTTGAACAAGAGGAGTACTGTCGTGCATCAAAGAGCACTTTAATTTCGACATCAGATCCGCGCTATCACAAAGAGGCGAATACACCACCGTACCGTCTCCAGCACACATGCATGCATCCAACCCGTCCTTAAATGGCCTTAGTTGTTTATACATGTAGAACGCTTAAGGTAATAAAACAAAACCGAAGCCTTTTGTGTTAATACACTATGCTATACCTAAGATAGACCTACGCCTGTCCGTATAACACCGTCACATGTGGCAAAACAATAACATAATGTAATGATATGCATGTCCTACGTGTTCACAACATCAACGTTTATCTCTGTATATACATATGTACTCCCG
Organism: Mizuhopecten yessoensis; assembly: GCF_002113885.1. NCBI lineage: Eukaryota > Metazoa > Mollusca > Bivalvia > Pectinida > Pectinidae > Mizuhopecten > Mizuhopecten yessoensis. The sequence continues at coordinate 69,015 of NW_018403755.1, read as the reverse complement.
TTGTATATGTGTCTATCTGCACATATATATATATGCATTGCTGTGTCTAACTGCGAAAAATAAATATATCAGATTTGTTATGTGCATGCATGCACCTGCTCATCTTGTCATGATTTAAATAATAACTCGTGTACATATACCTCACATTACATATTTTCATGTGTTTGAGTGTCGGAAATATAAACTGAAATCTGTTTGAGATATCGTTTTTATCGTTAGAACTATTTTCTGTAATTTGATAGTAACTCAACAGTACACCAAAGCTAGTCAATAATACATTATCCAATCTGATTAAAATCATATCCTACGTTCTCAGGATCCCTAACGTGATACGTAGAGGACGTAGGATATGATTTTATTCAGATTGTACATTATCGTACTACAGTTTATATACCTGACTATATTCATAAATGTACGTCTTATATATAATATTAATTTATTTATAAAAATAACTATACTACCAGGTAACAATAATAACATCAACATGTACTGAATCAGTTTGGAGAAATCCCATACCATTGACATTTTTACATCCACCTACCTGCCATTTCCCGTGAGCTCTTTATATATCAAAATGGAGGCCCTGTTTCGTAGACTATTTATAATTATGTCATGGTTGGCCAAGTCAAATAAATGCAGGGTAAAAGACCAGGTAGCTTGATGTTGTTGAATACACCAAGGAATTAATGGGTTACGATATCAGAGTTATCACTGGTTGAACAATTGTTATTTAAAGTACTGATCACTTTCATTGTCTCGTATGTCTGTTCAGTAATACATATCTTCTCTGAGTTCTGTGTTTAAGCTGCGATATTATGTGGCAGTGTGTAAGATTAGACATTTGTTATTTCCCATTCGCACAGGAGATTATCACGTCAAAATATTGCTTTCGATGTTGACAGTCAATAAACTCACTACCTATATACTTTTTATGGGTATCATAAAAATTAGCTAAGCGTCATCCAAACGTTTCTGTTAGGAGAATATACATAGTAGAATAAACATGTATTTACACGTTAACAGCTAGAATAGCCCACGTGTTTTATCAGGGTGATTATCTGTGTCAGACGATACCATGTATTGAACACATGCCAGTTATATACACAAACATAGGACATGGTGTACATGCATATCAATGGTCCATGATATATAGGTGTACCCGTTACACAATACTTATCAACCCTACGTGTATTGGAAACCCAAACCTTTGTCACAACGAATAAAAGGGACGCAATCAAAATTGAGAATATTTCCGGTTTAAAAATGAGGTTAATAGCAAAGCAAAAACAAACGAGTGTACGAAATAAGAATAAAATCATCGTCAATACAACGGAAATTATCGGAATTCAAATAAATCTTCGAGAAAATATTTAGAGCCTTGATATAAGTTGAAGAAATACAAAGCCTGCTTCCTGTTTGTAATAAATCTGTAACAATATGATTCTCATTTTGCTTCGCAATATACACGCCTGATTTCATTGGCTATTTAAAGAGTTGTCTATTTGCGCGTAAGATGATATGTGGCTGCCAATGTTCCAGGTATATAGACGACACCCTGCAGGTGGGTAAATTGTCCTTGCTGACCAGTTATTTATAACTCTATTGTACTGAAATATCAGTATGGTATGCTTGTTCATGTAAACATCGCTTGAGATATAATACTTGGTGAATACTTATTTGTCTTTATAAAATAAAGACAAACTTTTTTATATTTTATTTTCATGCATTTTCAAAGATATTTTACGTAGCATATGAACGCTCACGCACCACTCATCGTCATCATCATCATACTCATTCATCATCATCATCATCATCATCCATCATCCATCATCATCATACATCATCATCATCCAGCATCATCATCCATCATCCATCATCTATCATCATCATCCATTCATCATCATCCAATCATCCATCATCATCCAATCATCATCCATCATCCAATCATCATCCATCATCCATCATCATCCACCATTCATCATCATCCATCATTCATCATCATCCATCCATCTCATCATCCATCTCATCATTCATCTCATCAACATCATCCATCTTCATCATCATCCATCTTCATCATCATCCATCTTCATCATCATCATCCATCTTCATCATCATCCATCTTCATCATCATCCGTCTTCATCATCATCTTCGTTCGTAATAATAGTAACATAGAGATAAAAACAAGCTTACCTATGAGACACGGACGTTGAAGTAGAGCTCATTCTGTATTTACTGACGTGAGGTTAGAATAAGAATTACTGTAATGATGTCACTGTATCATACTTAACGATGTTGTTGTATTTCAGTGTAATATGCTGATTATGATGTATGTAAATGTTTCGTACTGTACGATTAAGATGTATATCATGGTAAGATACTGTATTGTTAACACGTATGCCATTGTACAATATGCATCAAATTGTATTCGACTATTATTGTATATATATCATTGCAAATTTGTAATAGCCTGTACTATTTGTATTCCGAATCAAATATTCCGAATCAGCACTGTCTGTCCTCGTGACAACCCGAGGAGATGAAAACGATACCAATACCGTTAGGGAAATAAACCTTTTCAGACAGTGCAACATGATACAAACATTCACACTGTGATTCCATTTTATATCTGCTCAGAAATTATTTTCCATTTTCACAATTATCTCTATCGTATCTTTAACTAAAAACAGAACGACTAGATCATAGAATAAGCATATACAAAATACCTAGTAGAGCGTGCTTTTAGATTGATTGATTGATTGATAGGTTTTACGTCCGCTTCACTACCGAGTAGTTCGGTTATCCAGCAGACCGCTTTTAGATGACTGTATTTAACTTTTACCCGCCACCTTGTGGATGCTACATATAGACTAGTTTGACCCTTTGATGAACTCTATAACTCAAATTCTCCTACTTAGAACTCTCTTACCAAACTTAGTAATACAAACCCTCTCTTAATTCTCCCACTCTTCTAGTTGCTCAAAAACATTATCCAAATTTCAGAATACCATTCTTATTATCATTTAATCGGGGTTGCGGTTATATATTGTAACCTCAAGAAGTGGAATATATGGTACTGTACATGGAATGTAGAAAAATTCAACACATCTTTCGTTCAATCTTGAACTTCCTTTTCTCAAAAATGTCTCTTTTAATATATTAAAACTTTTGAACGGCGATATGCATATATACTCAAAAATTGAGCATACTAGTCAACAACAAAGGCCAATATATAACATACTGAGGACGACATTGTGAGAATGGTAGAGTTCCTGATTGACAATATATTAGTTGGGTTCGGTGCCAAGATTTGCCAGCAGACTTTTGGCATTCCCTTGGGAACAAGCTGTGAACCTCTCCTGCCCAATTTGTTTTTGTTTTTTTCATATGAAGCCGAGTTATTGATGACCTTGTCACAACTGCTTTAGAGAAACTTAGCTAATTTTTTCAATTTCACTTTCAAGATATATGGACGATGTGCTCTCTTTGAATTACAAGAAATTATCTATATATAATTATATAACCTCATGAGCTTGAAACCAACTTCACAGACCCATCTTCTTCAACCTCTTTCCTCAAAGTTCACTTAGAAGATGGCCCACAGAGACGGCTTACTGCTTGGCTGTACTATAAACGGCATGCTTTCAACTTTCTGATCGTGAACTTTTCCTTTGTTGATAGTAACTTCCCTTATCCACTACATATGATGTTTACATGTCGCAGTTGATTGTGTATTCAAGAGCCTGCTCAAACATTTCGGATTTTTCGGATAGATGTCGACATCTGAAGGACAATATTACAACAACGCGCTCCTAAACGTGCTGGCTGAAGATTATGGGCAAGTCTAACGGTCGTCATCATGATCTTGCAGGGGAAATGTTATTTCTTTATGTGATGTGAAGGTCGATGTTTGTTAATGCCCATTAGAATGCCGTGAAGTTTTGTTGTCACTACCCGGGTCCAGATGTGAGAACGTGACATTACTTGGGTTTGACCTTGATTTACATGGCGTGTAAACAGAACAAGAGTACTGCGGGGCGGAACATTATACGCCCGTCGAATGCCATATAGTGGTATATACTTTCTTACATTGAAATAAAATCTGCATCATTCTAAGAGTGGTTAGCAGACATGCTATGAAAAATGTAGAAGAAAATCTCCGGACAAAAAATCAGATACTGAAATCACGGAATTAGATTATCTAAGTCCGTGCTGAAATGAACAAAGGGGAATAACTTTTGCAAAAATCGTCGAATCAAAATTCTTTTAAGGGAGACACAACTTTATATCATGATAATAATGCATACAAAGTTTCAAAGAGATCCGTTGAAAAAATGTAGGAGGAGGTTGCCAGACAAAAATCAAATACCAAAATAAACAAAGGGCAATAACTTTTGCAGAAATTGTTGAATCAAATTTTTTTTCAAGGAAACACAACAACTTATCATGATTATGTAGCCTACTAAGTTTCAAAGAAATCCGTCAAAAAATGTAGGAGAAGATCTCCGGACAAAAAATCAAATACTGAAATGAACAAAGGGCAATTACTTTTGGAATAATTGTCGAATCAAACTTCATATCATGATCATAATGTATATCAAGTTTCAAATAGATCGGTCGAAAAATGCAGGAGATTGCCCGACAAACAACAGTTTACGCCGGCCGGACCCCCCTCCCCCCTATCATAATACTCCGTTTTGACGGGTGTATGTAAACTGGACTTATTCTCCTTGTATTTTTTAAAATTCCTCAATGGAAACATTCCTTTGTTCATTTTTTGTGTCCTTGTTTATCGTTTTACAGTGCAAATCATAGCTTTGTTGACAGTTCGGTGTTCTATTGTTTGTCGGGCTCCCTGTATGCTACAGCTGGTACTGTCAACAGCTGATTTAGGACCTCTCCATATTGTCTTTTTGAGAGGTCCTTAGTGAATTTTCGCATCGTCTTCTTCGAATTTAATATATATGTACAAGTAGCAACATTTCTCTCCCAATTACCGTTAACCCTTTCATCCCTATGTAACTTGAGTCGAAAAAAAATTTGGACCTTTTTTTTTCTAAAAAACATGAAATAATTGTGATATGCACTAATGTAATAGTTCCTGTTCATGACTTGGAGCATTTATATTTTATAGTTAAAGTGTCCGGGTGTTTATGTCTTTAATTAATGAATATGATAAAATGCCATTTTCAATACAATATTAGCAGATTACGATAGGGTTGTTTTTTTGCGGGGGGGGGGGGGG
>NW_018403755.1:4923-63655 GCF_002113885.1 Mizuhopecten yessoensis | reverse complement strand
CTCAACTAGGGGGTCTGTGACCATGGAACACACCTCCAGAGATCATCATTGTTAACAGCGGGACTATAAACAATTACTGTTAACTCCTCAACTAGGGGGTCTGTGACCATGGAACACACCTCCAGAGATCATCATTGTTAACAGCGGGACTATAAACAATTCCTGTGTATTCCATTACAACAGATCTCTCAGGTCGAACATGTACATGTAACCATACCTCCTCGTCGTGACCAAGGACCACCACTTTTGACTCAGTTAACGAAGATAATTTATGTTGAATAAGTGCCTAGAGAGTATAACAGTTGTATAAGTCCTGCCAATGGTTCACAACCACTTCTATAGCCGTTTGATTATTACCATGATTTCAGCAGGAAAACAAACATACAAAGTGACATATAAATTAATTTATTTGAATACGGAAGTAACATTCCTGTAATTACATAGAAATCAAAGGTCACACCACAATATATATAGTATATCTCTATACATAAACTAGGTAAACATAAATATCTGATTACGCACGGAGGACCTGACAATACTATCTGAATTAATAGTTAAGGTCAAGGACATGATGCTGAATAAACGTTTCTTACTGGTCAAGCTTAGGAGACCAGAAAACCTAATGGCTTGACCCTGCAAATTTGAAGGTTGTTTAAGGTCAGTAAAATTTAGAGTTTAAACAAAAAAAAAAGTGTTTTTTTGAGTTTTAGGTTTTAATGAAGACACGGCCAGACAAATGACCTGGGCAGACAAATGACCAGGGCGAGTAATGGAACCAACCTCGTCATTATCCTCCAAGGAAACACGTCTAAAGGGCAACACACACGTTCTGAACACGTGCACAATTTGTACTGAATAAACAGCCTTTCAGTACAAATAGATAAATATATAGAGAACTAAAAAATTAGGATTGATTATACTATAAACCTTGTAAATCTCTCCTCAGAATTGCTTTTTATTTGTTTATCATATATACTGAAAAAACATTGTTAAAACAATAAATCTTTGTTGTTTTCAGATATCTTTCAGGATACTGAATGAGAAATTATTTGTTAAAATCTGTTTTTTTACCAATTTTCTGTATTGAATGTTACCTATGGACCAGAGTTATCTCCCTTCTCACAATACTAACGTGATGGGTCTACATACACATATAAATAAATATAAATATTGTGAAATATCAGTGAAGTTCTACCCTTTCCTTACTTACAGTTCTATAAAAGCAGATGTACAATAATTTTGAGCTTTAGATATATGACATTACAAAAATAGCATTTCTGATAATGGTATATGAAAATGGTTATTTATAATGATAAAGAAAATCCTCATAAAAAATGTGACAAATAATTGCTGACAGTCACCAAGCATTCACTTCTGTTTAACTTAATATACACTAACAACTAAAAATAAATCCATCTGGTGATCAAATATCCTTCACGAGAAATAAAATCAATTTTCTTATTGAATATATCATTCAACAAAATTAAAAGACAAGAAACAAAAAGTTAGTTCAAACCAACAAATTCACAAAAACAATATCACAGCTAATGGCGTCTGTTTATAAGTTTCCGGTACACATACAACCCCATGCCTACCAGGTGGAGCAGTCACTGTGGTGTATTAACATTTATCACAACAAGTCCTCTCACTAGGAACTACGGAAATCAGGTGAACATCACTACATATTATTTTGGACGGATTCACGGCAACGCTGTATTTACACACTGGTGCGTGTCTAATACATACATCAAACTTTAATGTGACCTTGATCATATCACACACTGTAGTGTGAGCTCTGGTCATCAGACACCTCTACGGTATAAAAATCTAACTGATACATACTTATATAAAGTGTTTTGTTGGACAAATTTCATATATCACAATCAACAAGGAAGCGTATATAATTATTACAAAAATTGATAATAATTTTCTGCTTAACGATATGTACATGTGTTTTTATTTCTACGTAGGAACGAACACTGAAAACTGCCTAAATCAAACCCTGTAGAAAACAAAAACCTGTCAAATCAGATCTTGATTTTAATGCCACTGGGCACATTCCTTTGTCAACTGAAACTGCATTGTATGGAAACCTGTATAAATCAGACAATTTGCTGATACTAGTTAATCATTAACTTCTACATGCAGGTTATAAAATGTTAAATCTTGTGTTAATCCTACACAGCAGAAACGCGATCTCAGTGGTGTTTTTTAAGACAGGTTTCACTGTAGCAAAGAAGAAAATAATTGGACGGAAAAAATAATCTACATCATAACTAAGGATCCCAAAAAATATTTTGAAAACTTTCGATGAAATTAATTATGCCCAACTCATACATGAAATGTAAAATAAATCTTTTATATATAAGATCACTGGACCGTATTGATAACCTATGTACAGTTAAATATCACAGACAGTGGAATGAGAAAAATCACAAATATGTACAAATAGGAGTTTTGTCTGGAGTTCTCTCCCTTATATCACCAGACATCTTTTCCTTCTGCTAAACAAAGCTTTGTACAGGTGATGCTATCAGAGCAACAAAGTCCAACAGAACTAGATCTGCTAAGCTGCACTTATACATATTTGCCAATATTTAATAAGTCAAGAATTCTGGCCTTTCCAACATGATTATAAATAACTGAGACAAACTATAGACAGAGACATATATAGGTAATATATACGGCTCTGCTATATATAAATGCTTCTTCGAAAGTACAGATAGTGATGGATGAGAGAAACAAATGCGGATGTTCCTGTTTGAGGTAAATGATTACAAGTTGCGACAGATAAAGTTAGTTACCGGCTCCAAAATGAGGCTCTGTGGTCAGGTAATCTTCAGTTACCAAAAAGTTACTATTAATTCCTAGCCAATGTGACGACAAACAAATGTATGTTGAATCGCAAAGTGATCATTATAGAAATGATCAGGTGACATATGGGGATACATGTGTCTATTTATGTTAATTGTTCATGTGAGTAATAAATACAGAATTTGGATGATAAATCTTGTGAAATATAACATTACTTATAAGCTCTAAGGGAGTTTGCATAGCTATGTGGTACTAACTAAAAATAAATAATTTATAATATACAAAGACCTAAATATATACCTCCATGAACAGAACTACAATAAATTTGGCACTAACTAATACATAGATATAAATATATATAAAAAGTCTTAAACACAACAGGATAAACAGTAAATTATTTAGATCTGTGAGCAAATGAAGCATATGAGGACTTCTCATTCATTCCCATGTCCAGTGTGAAGTGCCATGTGAACATTCAGAGGAGACAATGTTTTTGACTTCATCCACCAATACAAGCTTCATTGATGTACAGTGTTATATATTTGACCGGACTTTTGTCTACAATCATTAGTACCCACAGCGTGAACAATGTGTGAGATATATAACACAGCGTGAACAATGTGTGAGATATATAACACAGCGTGAACAATGTGTGAGATATATAACACAGCGTGAACAAGGTGTGAGATATATAACACAGCGTGAACAATGTGCTAGATATATAACACAGCGTGAACAGTGTGAGATATATAACACAGCATGAACAATGTGTGAGATATATAACACAGCGTGAACAATGTGTGAGATATATAACACAGCGTGAACAATTAGTGAGATACATAACACAGCATGAACAATGAGTGAGATATATAACACAGCGCGAACAATGTGTGAGACATATAACACAGCGTGAACAATGTGTGAGATACATAACACAGCGTGAACAATGTGTGAGATATATACCACAGCGTGAACAATGTGTGAGATATATAACTCACCGTGAACAATGTGTGAGATATATCTCACAGCGTGAACAATGTGTGAGATATATAACATACCGTGAACAATGTGTGAGATATATAACACAGCATGAACAATGTGAGATATATAACACAGCGTGAACAATATGTGAGATATATAACACAGCGTGAACAATTAGAGAGATACATAACACAGCATGAACAATGAGTGAGATATATAACACAGCGCGAACAATGTGTGAGATATATAACACACCGTGAACAATGTGTGAGATATATCTCACACCGTGAACAATGTGTGAGATATATCACACAGCGTGAACAATGTGTGAGATATATAACACAGCGTGAACAATGTGTGAGATATATAACACAGCGTGAACAATGTGTGAGATATATAACACAGCGTGAACAATGTGTGAGATATATAACACAGCGTGAGTTTGTTTCCCTTCAGGTTTACTGTATGGACTTTAACAAAACTGTGCCAAAATGTTTAAACCATGAATGTTTTAATCTATGAAAGTTTCACCGCTAAATACTATATTAAATATTTTATTTGTATTTTACTGTTGTTCACTTATGCCTAGGTAATACATTATAATATCAAATATATCCTTTAATACATAATTCTATAAACATTGATTGTCTTGCTATATCTCTATCTTATCTGGAGCAAATTTTGATATTGGTCAGAAGTATTTTTAGATGCATACTGATTTTTTTATATTTATTTTTCAATTGAAATTTAATCAAACATAAAATGAAGGAGAACTCCTTTAGAAATAGTCATTATGTTGTTTAACAGGAAATCTTTTTTTTTCCTTTATTCTGATTACACTGTACAGTGTTAAATTTTGGAGCAGTTTTTTCTCCATATGGTGATTCTACAAACTTAACAGGACTGAACAATTCCTGTCAGGTACTGTGACACTTCAAGGCATAGAAATTTGGAAATCACAGATTTGCTGCAGAAACACTTGAAAATAATATCGGCAGAAACAACCTGTGTAGACTAATCAATATTACCGACTTTAAACAAAAAAAGGCATTGTCAGGACAAAATAATTTCATTTAGTTCAAAAACTGACATAAGGACTGGTAAAATCTCTCGACTCAATTAACCAGCACTCCAACGAAAACTTCACACTTCATATTATATTGTATTAACCTAACCAAACATTATCACAGAACTCGCCATACTAGCACTGTGTTGACCAAACATCGTCCTGACTGACCATACTAGATGTATCACTGTGTTGACCAAACATCATCCTGACTGACCATACTAGCCCTGTGTTGACCAAACATCGGCCTGACTGACCATACAACCTCTGTGTTGACCAAACATCGTCCTCACTGACCATACAACCACTGTGTTTACCAAACATCGTCCTGACTTACCATACAACCACTGTGTTTACCAAACATCGTCCTGACTGACCATACTAGCACTGTGTTGACCAAACATTGTCCTGACTGACCATACTAGATGTAGCACTGTGTTGACCAAACATCGTCCTGACTGACCATACAACCACAGATAGCACTTCATAAACACTATGTGTAATGTTATGGGACATTGAATTTCAAAAATGTTCTACAAGCATTCTGGTAAAACAAGTGTGTGCCAGTCAACACCACACAGGACATCACAGAGAAAGTTCTAAACCATTAAACTTGATGTAGAATGAGTGTTTGAATCATTTTTAAAATTGACCTGACTTCATTGTTGATTTCTGATAAACCTCTGACCAAGATGTATATGTTTCATAATTACCCCACATTTATAAGGATGAAGGTTGTGGTGTGCTATCTCCGTTACTATGATACAGGATGTTTTGTACAAGTCAACACCATCACTACCTGTAGTTTATTACTCTGTGGAATGTTCAAACACTATCACATCTTATTTTTGTGTGCGCTTGGTCCCACTAAACAAACTTAATGTCAAAAATTCAATACCTATCTGATGCAGTGTGTATACATCCCTATCGATAGGCGATTCGTCTTGGGTCGAGTGACATGAAAAATATACAATTTCACCACACCATCATTGAACAGGTAAATAATACAAATCGCTCACTCAGTCCCAGCTTGACAAAGGGACCAGTCGGTCTACAAACGTTGCGACACGTTTAATATGTACAAAGTTTGTGTAAAAAGTAAAACTTTGATATCACATCTTACCAAACTGACAAATCTTATGGAAGATACCAATATACTTATCACATTTTGTAGACCTTATGTGCAATAAATTGTTCTCGTCTGAGAAAACAAGGCTATTGGTCAAATTTTCAGCGACTATCGCACATTCATTGTTCAATAGGAGCATGGTCCCATTAAATCACTTCAATATCAGACTTTATAGGAATTGTTTAGTACGACCTCCGACAGTTGTGGAGCCACACATAACACTCATACAGGGTAACATACCTTAGCACTTCCATAACAACAGCCAAACACTACATTTTTGTTCCCTTTCCTTTTTCACCACTTTTTGCTTTTAAACAAATGTAACAGGACTCAAAACACAATAAATATATACATATTGTAAGTTGTGGCAATATATATTGGTGCGTATATTTCAACACAGAACAAATTGTTTTAAAAAGCTAAAGGGCGAAAATTTGATCAGACAAAACTTTAGCATTCTACAATCGCACGACCTACAGTTAACATGTATCATCATTCTCTGTGTCACACTTTCTGGGGAATGTTTTGCTTAATCATGGCTACATTTTGTTTCTCCTCCTCGTGTCGCTGCTGAAGTTTGTTGAGGTCTACCACTTCTATGGGGGGCTGCGTCTTCACAGGTGATTGGTTGCCTTTCTTATTCAAGGGAGACAACTGGGAGGAGACTTCATATGAGTTGTACTGTGAAGGTTTTGCCTTCACAACTGGTTTTGGAACATTTTTGGCGTAATCTAGGGCCTGTTTAGGAAAAATATAATAAATTAGTACAGGTGACAGGTTACTCATAAAAGCTTAATTTTATTTTCTAACCATGAAGTATAACATAATATCCACATTTATAGATATAAAGCTTTACATACTGATACATTGCCAAAAAGGATCATGTTCTCTAAATTGTTAAACAGTGGTAACATTTATTTATTATATACTTTGGGAGATATTTTGATATTTTATCTCTCACTCTACCTTTCAAAACAGTTCATCAATTTATTCACATTATGCAAAAAATGAAAAGCAATACAATTTTGTTAACAATAATTGATATTTCAGCAGTTTTCCCAAAGACATATTATTTTCAGTGAATACCCCCTGTTGATCGATTGAGCAATTGTTTGCGAGATCAGTATATTAAACGGTTATATTGGTAGCAGCATGCTATTAGTACCACTATTCCCTTCATTACTTACCAGGAAAGTTCAAAAATCTGCCCCCTCCACAGAATATGGTTCATGTGTTACAAGGGAGTTATTAACCTTAATGATAATTTGTTTTCTAAAAAAGATTATTGCTTATATTTCACAATGCTACAGATGGACCAAATATATCACAATTTCTGGTAGGTTCTATAAATATACCTTAAATAATCATCAGGTTGAATAATTTCAAAAGGTCTATACTTCCAAAAAGTTTATTTATTCTTCAGAATTATTGTGACCATTTCATTTTTAAATTGGGAGAACTTGTTCGGTGTGACCTGTCCATTGACTGTCCATACAGAACTACGACCAACCGTTACAACCCCAGACAGTACTGACACTGAACAATTAACTGTCCATACAGAACTACGACCAACAGTTACATGCCAGACAGTACTGACACTGAACCATTAACGGTCCATACAGAACTACCACCAACCGTTACGACCCAGACAGTACTCACACTGAACCATTAACTGCCCATACAGAACTACAACCAACCGTTACAACCCAGACAGTACTGACACTGAACCAAGAACTGTCCATACAGAACTACGACCATCCGTTCCATCCCAGACAGTACTGACATTGAACCATTAACTGTCCATACAGAACTACGACCACCCATTACAACCCCAGACAGTACTCACACTAAACCATTAACTGTCCATATAGAACTACGACCAACCGTTACACCCCCAGACAGTACTGACACTGAACCATTAACGGTCCATACAGAACTACGACCAACCGTTACAACCCAAACAGTACTGACACTGAACCATTAACTGTCCATAAGGTTGAATAATTTCAAAAGGTCTATACTTCCAAAAAGTTTATTTATTCTTCAGAATTATTGTGACCATTTCATTTTTAAATTGGGAGAACTTGTTCGGTGTGCCCTGTCCATTGACTGTCCATACAGAACTACCACCAACCATTACATCCCAGACAGTACTGACACTGAACCATTAGCTGTCCATACAGAACTACCACCAACCGTTACAACCCAGACAGTACTCACACTGTACCATTAACTGTCCATACAGAACTACGACCAACCATTACAACCCACACAGTACTGACACTGAACCATTAACTGTCCATAAGGTTGAATAATTTCAAAAGGTCTATACTTCCAAAAAGTTTATTTATTCTTCAGAATTATTGTGACCATTTCATTTTTAAATTGGGAGAACTTGTTCGGTGTGACCTGTCCATTGACTGTCCATACAGACCTACGACCAACCGTTACAACCCAGACAGTACTCACACTGTACCATTAACTGTCCATACAGAACTACGACCACCCGTTACAACCCAGACAGTACTGACACTGAACCAAGAACTGTCCATACAGAACTACGACCATCCGTTCCATCCCAGACAGTACTGACATTGAACCATTAACTGTACATACAGAACTACGACCAACCATTACAACCCCAGACAGTACTCACACTGAACCATTAACTGTCCATATAGAACTACGACCAACCGTTACACCCCCAGACAGTACTGACACTGAACAATTAACTGTCCATACAGAACTACGACCAACAGTTACATGCCAGACAGTACTGACACTGAACCATTAACTGTCCATAAGGTTGAATAATTTCAAAAGGTCTATACTTCCAAAAAGTTTATTTATTCTTCAGAATTATTGTGACCATTTCATTTTTAAATTGGGAGAACTTGTTCGGTGTGACCTGTCCATTGACTGTCCATACAGACCTACGACCAACCGTTACAACCCAGACAGTACTGACAATGAACCATTAACTGTCCATACAGAACTACGACCAACCATTACAACCCCAGACAGTACTCACACTGAACCATTAACTGTCCATATAGAACTACGACCAACCGTTACAACCCCAGACAGTACTGACACTGAACCATTAACTGCCCATACAGAACTACAACCAACCGTTACAACCCAGACAGTACTGACACTGACCCATTAACTGTCCATACAGAACTATGACCAACCGTTACAACCCAGACAGTACAAATGTTTATCCTCCAGGAGGCTCTGCCAGCTAACGTCACACTGTCAAATTAGTAACAGTATCATTGTACCTAAACTTCTACCACCACCAAACTAACAGTAATCCTCCCGGAGGCTCTGATATACCAACACGTTACACTGTCAAATTAGCAACGGTATCATTGTACCTTAACTTCTACCTCCACGAAACTAACAGTAATCCTCCAGGAGGCTCTGATATACCAACACGTTACACTGTCAAATCAGTAACAGTATCATTGTAACTAAACTTCTACCTCCACCAAACTAACAGTAATCCTCCAGGAGGCTCTGATCCCCAACAAACTTCAACATTTCATTATCAACCAAAGTTGATATATAAATCGTTCAGGACAATACAAACGACTTCTCCTGATATCTTATATCCATGCTGACATCATCACACGTTAATGTTACAACAGAAAAACACATAACACATCCATAACACAGCAACAACTTAGTGAACGTTCAAACAGAAAACAACAAATAACAATGGAATATTTAAATGTGATCATCAGATGACTGACTTTGTGATACAAGAGTTCCGCACAATTACCCGATACAGGATTTTTATTTATATATACATATTTAAAAACAGATCAATCATCATATCTTTTCATACCTCGGTACATACTCTAGTCTCTATTTAAATTTTCTATTGTAACATTACAAACAATATATTCAATAAGAGGCCTAAATGGCCTGTATCATTCACCTGGATATGTTTTAAGTACTTGTTATGAAGTAAAGATTATAAGACCCTTTGAAGCCTCGGGTTTTACTAACTTTGTAAACCCCTCGGGTGGAACTTCCCTATCCTACACCTTTGGGCTTGAAAGAGTATTTTTCTCTCATTCCTTCTACCAAAATAAACTAATAAACCATAAAAAGGCGATTGAACTGGCTACCATTTTAAAAATATCAAAATTTTCCCCTTAGCTTTTTATACGAAAACAAATCTGTCAGCAAGACTAACACAAGCATACCCCATATATGCAAACAGAGTTTGCGCAGAAAAAATATCTCATCTTTCTTACGTACAAAGGTAAATATTTCGTAAAAGGTTTTCATTTCATCACGTCGCCTTTTCCGCATTGCGGCATCAGAATTTTTCCAAATTCATGACATCACATTATTGTTGAGTCATTGTGACGTCACATCACACGAAATGGGATGTAAGATAGAAATTTCCTACACCCCTTCTTTACCCTGGACAGCTCTATCTTATACACATGGAAATGAGAGAAATAGCACTCCATGGTATATATGAAATTTCAAAAAGATTCATCCAGTATTTCTGGAGATAAAGCGAGAACAACCTTCAAATATCAAAATCCAAGATGGCGGCCTGGTGGCGATCTTGTTCTAATGAATACACCCTAATAGTAACAGGCACCACTAGACAACTGGATGGAGACAAAATTGGGATAAAATCCTGTAATCCCTATAGTAGAAATAAATGTTTCAAAGGTCTTAATTCTATTTCCCCTATTGAGCCCGCCCCTCTGCCCCAAGGGGGTCACACTAACCGTTTTTTCAAAATTGAGTGCCCTTGGACTAAGGGTGTTCTTAACCAAATTGGGATAGAATCCCTTAACCCCTATGGTAGAAGAAGAGTTTTAAAGGTTTACCTCTATTTCCCCTATTCGGCCCCACCTCTCTGCCCCCAGGGGGGCCACAACCACTGTTTATACAAAATTTAGTCCCTTTGGACAAAGGATGCTACAGACTAAATAAGGAGAAAATCCCTTAATCCCTATGGTAGAAAAAGGATTTTAAAGGTTTTACCTCTATTTCCCCTTTTTGGCCCCTCTTCTCTGCTCCCAGGCAGGGGTTGGGGGAGGGGTCACACCAACCGTTTATACAAAATTGAGTGCCCTTGGCCTAAGGATGTTCTAGACCAAATTAAGATGAAATCCCTTAATCCCTATGGTAGAAGAAGAAATGCTCCCAGGGGGGGGGGGTCACACCCACCGACTATACAAAATTGAGTGTCCTTGGCCCAAAGGTGCTCCAGATCGAATTTAGTCAAAATCCACTAAGCCGTTCAGGACTAGTAGTCTTTTAAAGGAAAAGTTGACGGACAGATTATGACCCCCGGATGCTTCACCACGGCATAAGCTCACTTGCCCTTGTACAAAATTACAACTATTCATTTCATGTCAGGGTTTTGAATTATTAAACTTTTTGTTTTGTATATGAACAACCAGGTGAACCTTCAGAACTATTTCCAGACATCAGTACACTGTAAGTCAATATCGTCAAACAGCCTTGTAACGCCATGACAAAATGTTAATCAGCAAAGATACCAACCAATCACAGCATTCCTACAACATCAACAAACAAGTAAACAAGCACGAACAAACAACTCTTCAACACAAAACACTGTTAACATTCCACCAATAACCACAACAACGCTGCACACATATCAATGGACAGGTCACACCTGACTTACAAGTTGGCGCCTATTGGCGTCGCCCCGGGGCCGTGTCTTGGCCAGACGCCCAGGGGCCGAGGTGGAGTTGAGGGCCTGATGGATGTGTTTGCTGGGGGATTCGGACATGGGCGATTCGAGGTAGCTGTCGTAGACCAGAGACTGACTTACAGCGCGCCGTTTGTTCTCTTCCCGCTGGTCATGTGATGGCTGACGACGCTGAACGGGTTTACGATCGAGCAATTCCTGTCGGTTTCGCTCCATCACTAGTCGTGCATACTCATTCTGCTTGTGTTTCTTCTCAAGCTGTGAACATAAACAAAGATCAGGATAACAGTCAAGTTACAGGATCAGGATAACCACAGTCAAGTTACAGGATTCTGATTGCTGTATAACAAAATGTTCATGGGTATTTTCCTTCGTGGTTTGAAGCCATTTAGATTATTCCGTGGTACAAACTTTCGTGTATATCCCATATTAACAAACAGTATACAATTCAAAATCATTCTATTTATTTTCATGGTTCAATATCAACCACGAAAACCACAAATGTTTATACATAACAAACATTTCATGTTATACAGTATACTATTAGTAAAGTGACACCCATGGACTCAATATAAATGGTACTAAGTATGCCATACAGGGCTGTGCAATATGAGAATTTTAACATTTACGTTGATATAGCTTAATGACACTACAAAACTTCAAAAACAACATCCACTTCATGTGCAGCTGGGAGCTAGGAGACTAATAGAATCATTCATCCCCTTGGGGGTGAGATAGGAGAATCTCAACCCGAGGGGAAAGATTGTTAAGTTGCCAAACACGAGGCTTTGTCGAGTGTTTGGCAACTTAAGAATCTTTCCCCGATGGTTGGGATTCCCCTATCTCACCCACAAGGGGGTGAATGATTCTTTTTCTCATACCCTGTTTTATCATTGTGTATCATGTATGATGGATTCTTGACGTGACATCATTGTATTGTTGAAGTGACGTCATGCCATTGTTATGAAAAGGGGAATCCCCCCCCGTCTCAACCCTAGGGTGAGACAAGGAAATCTCACACCGGTAAAAGTGCGGATTTCTCTGCGGAGCTGAATGTAATCAATTCCTAGCTGGGAAAAGGGTGAAGAACTTATGGACAATGACGATAGAAACTCTGGAATTGAATATTCTCTTGCCCCATAGCGGTATAAAGCATCATCAATTTAATTGGCATATCATTATAAACTTTTCAACCATGAAAGAAAAGCATCTGATTATAAAAATGTGCAAGTATAAAAATCTTCCTGTATAACACGATTTCCATTTCTTCCTTTTACCAGATAAACCTGATATTTTATCTAACTATTTGTCAATGAAATTTGCTGAGACTGAAAACACATCAAGTACACAAGAAACTGTACTAATAACACTCAGACAATTGTAAATTATACATAATACCAAGAAAATACTGTTCTGAAAAAAAAGAAAAAAAAGAATACCATTTGTGTGTGTGTGGTACCACGACGTTATTTTAACTGCTTAGTGGGTTGAATGTGGTTTACTTCTACATCATACCATTTCTCTACTCACCACAATATTTATTCTTTTATGTGTTTTTCAGGGATATTCAATATAATCTGCGTTTAACACAACAGCATTTTCTCATTTTCAAAAACTTTTGTATATTTTTTTCAAAATTGATGTTGTTGAATACCAATACTACAGACCAATAAGTGCCATTAGCTATATAGGGCCATTAGTACCTACCTTTTCCTTGAAGGTTTCATTCTCCATGTCAGGACCCAGTGGCCCTCGGCCAGCGTCCATCTCCTTTTTTAGCTTCTTGTAGTCGCTCAGTGTATACACCTGATACCAGGGCTGCTCATTAGGGTCCTTCTGTCGATTCTTCTGGTGAATTGCTGAGTACCCCTCTAGCTCCACACGGATTGGACCGGTTGCGAACCGATCCTCTGTGCCTGCCGATATGGGTGGGATCTTGGGGTATGGATTGGGTGACTGATGCTTGGGCTCTGCCTCATAGGAAGGTTGCTGGCTGTAGCCCTGTTGTTGCTGATCATACACCGGATGAGACTGCTGCTCGTAAGATGGGTGGCGCTGGTATTGGGGACTCTGGGTCTGGGGGGCGGGGACTTCTGGAGGCTGAGACTGCTGTGTCTGGTAGGGACGCTGTGTCTGGTGGGGTTGGGACTGCTGTGTCTGGTAGGGCCGCTGGGTCTGGTAGGGAGCCTGTGTCTGGTGGGGTTGGGACTGGTAGGGTGGAGATCCCTGGGGCTGGTACTGAGGCTCATAATCCTGGTTTCTCTGCGGTGGCAATTGGTTCTCCTGGTCTTGGGCCTGGCTGTAGTCAAAGTTATAAGGTTCTGCTGGAGAGAGACCCGGTGGTAGTCCAGGGGGTGGTCCGGGGGGAGACTGGAGAAATACAAATATATACATATCATAATAACGCACATTTCTGGAGTTCAACTTTAAAGTGAGTACCAGGTATTATAGTATGATGCATTTTTCACTGGTCAACAATAATTACTTATCAGTAAGTAATACTGTAGGAGTAATACTATAAGATTACTTATTTTACCAGACAGATTTTAGTGCATTATCAAATTTTAACAAGTTAGCGCTTTGATGAAATGACACACTCATAGTATACAATAGAAAACTATACACAAAAACTATACACAAAAACATCAATAAGAGCAATTATAAATTAGTATCATATTCTAAGCATGTACAGTGCTAAAATAGGAATGCTGCTAAAACCTGTACGCTTACAGTATAATATGTTCCGTGATCTAAGTGAATGTAAATGTGACAACACAACACCCTCTGTCACATCACCCTTTATGTGAACTTACATTGTGATGTAACAACACAACACCCTCTGTCACATCACCCTTCATGTGAACTTACATTGTGATGTGACAACACAACGCCCTCTGTCACATCACCCTTTATGTGAATTTACATTGTGATGTGACAACACAACACCTTCTGTCACATCACACTTTATGTGAACTTACATTGTGATGTTACAACACAACACACTCTGTCACATCACCGTTTATGTGAACTTACATTGTGATGTGATAACTCACAACATCTGGTCAAATATCAGACGTTGTGAGTTATCACAACGTCTGATATTTGACCAGATGTTGTGAGTTATCACATCACCATGTAAGTTCACATAAAGGGTGATGTGAACTTACATTGTGATGTGACAACACAACACCTTCTGTCACATCACACTTTATGTGAACTTACATTGTGATGTTACAACACAACACACTCTGTCACATCACCGTTTATGTGAACTTACATTGTGATGTGACAAAACAACACCCTCTTTCACATCACCCTTTATGTGAACTTACATTCTGATGTGACAACACAACACCCTCTGTCGCATCACCCTTTATGTGAACTTTCATTGATATGTGACAACACAACACCCTCTGTCACAACACCCTTTATGTGAACTTACATTGTGATGTAACAACACAACACCCTCTGTCACATCACCATTTATGTGAACTTACATTGTGATGTTACAACACAACTCCCTCTGTCACATCACCCTTTGTGTGAACTTACATTGTGATGTTACAACACAACACCCTCTGTCACTTCCCCTTTTATGTGAACTTACATTGTGATGTGACAACACAACACCTTCCGTCACATCATCCTTTATGTGAACTTACATTGTGATGTAACAACACAACACCCTCTGTCACATCACCATTTATGTGAACTTACATTGTGATGTTACAATACAACACCCTCTGTCACATCACCCTTTGTGTGAACTTACATTGTGATGTTACAACACAACTCCCTCTGTCACATCACCCTTTGTGTGAACTTACATTGTGATGTTACAACACAACACTCTCTGTCACATCACCCTTTATGTGAACTTGCATTGTAATGTGACAACACAACACCCTCTGTCACATCCCCCTTTATGTGAACTTACATTGTGATGCGATAACTCACAACATCTGGTCAAATATCAGACGTTGTGAGTTATCACAACGTCTGATATTTGACCAGATGTTGTGAGTTATCACATCACCATGTAAGTTCACATAAAGGGTGATGTGAACTTACATTGTGATGTGACAACACAACACCTTCCGTCACATCACCCTTTATGTGAACTTACATTGTGATGTGATAACTCACAACATCTGGTCAAATATCAGACGTTGTTCGTAACATAGTTTTCTATAACATGACATGTGCTCTATGATATAAAAGGGATCTAAAACTTATGACGGCCAGTAAACCCTGTCCTTTTAAAATTTGTACACTGAAAACTGTTACTCAGGTGGCTGTTCTGCATTTAAAACAATCGTACAGAATGCCTTCACTTATTTTAACTAAACAAATGATTTTTGATAAACTAATTTAATTTCCCATGATAATAATATATTAAAAAAATATTGGCCTGTTTACTTCAACACAGTCAGTATTACCGGGTAATGCCAACTGAACATGACAAGGTCAACATGAACTGTAAGGATGAATTCAATATGAATCGATTGTTACAAGGTAGTACACACTACATAGAATTTGTCATTTGCAGTTGTCATTCATAGCCAATATATTCACTGATTAAGTGTGAAAACTAAGGCAACAGTAACCTAACCCTTTTTTTCAGTTTTAAAAGAACTAAGAACCTGACTGAATTTGTTATAAAATTGAGTTGATAATCTATAATCTGTGGATTGCTATAGTATTTTCGTAATTCTGATTTTTTTCCAATTTTAATTCACAAACAAAAATGCAGTAAATTTTAATGCAGACAACCGATACTTTCAGTAAGGGCTATCCATAACTAATACAACCTTTGAGGAGCTAGTGTAGAAGGTAGGTAGTTGTATCGACCATTCTCTATTAGTCTAGTTAAGACATCCTTAATAGCAATTATTGGATAGGCTCTGTGGTTTGATTTCATCTTTAGAAATGGAACAGTTATGTACATGTAGGTCTTGGTCTGTCAATTCCTAGCCAAAATCAATAAATGCACAGCACATAGTAAAACACCATTTGTGTACTTTGAATGAAAAAAATTAAAGCACAGATGTATTAAGAACTTCATTGTGATTCTTTTATTTTTCTCTACCCTGAGACTGAAGTGTACAATACTGGTAAGTTATTGACAGAAAATCAATATTACTGAGCATGTACATATCCTAATACAAATACATACAGAATTTACCTGGTAGCAGGTCTATACACTAATAGTTAAATGGTGTATGTTTATTAAGGGTATACGCTACCTTGCTGTTACAATCTTCACCACTAAAGAAATTTAGAAAAAAATTGCAAGTGATTATCTGGTCATTCAGAATGTCTGATATAATATTAGATAAACACCAGCTCATTTCCAAGTTTGAAGAGGCAGTAACTTCAGACAGAACACAATCAGAGCTATAGTATACTAGGTGTTAGGTCATTGTTTCTGGACACAAAAAATATTTGTAACAGGAAATTTTCTGAAAGCATATTCTTTCAATTGATGTTAACCCGATTGTGGCACCTGTTTTAATTGTACATAGGATTGTGGTCACTTTCTAGCTACATACTGTAAGGAATTTCCCTTTTCAGCTCAATCAGTTTAGTGGCAGATTGGAAAGCCGAAGGTTGCTGTTTCGATTCCCGGAGGAAACACACTGCTCTCTTTCCTGTTACAAATCAGTGCTTTTTTTCATTTCTTTGGGATGGGGCCTTTTTTGTCTGATTTTGGGAAGAAATATAGTATACCAATTGGGAAGGAAATTCTCAGGAGTAAACTGCAAATTTTGGGAATGAGGCATAAATATGAAAGTTTTAATTGGGAATGGGGCCCATTATTTGTCCTTAAAAGTCCCCAGAAATACTCTGCAAACGGTGTCCATCGCCCTCCCAGTATTCCATCACTCTACCAATTGAGCTAGAGGAAAATTCCCTCCAAGACAAAACTTAGAAGGTAGCTGTAATCTAATGTAAAATGAAAACCTATCACATTACCCCTCCATTTTAAATGTGTTTGCTCCCAAACAAACCCTATACTAACCTAGGTTTGAACTCTGTGTTACCGGGTAGCCAGGTAGCCGGGTCACAATTCCCAGTGGAAGCATGCTGCTCCCTTTCCTGTTCACTAATTAACTACTTGTAGTCTGTCCAAATCTAAATTTAGCACAGATTTTAAAGTTTATTTATTAATGTAGCTTTCATGCAGAATAAGTCTGATTCAAATATACATTTATTGAACCCAGAAGGCCTCATTTTAACACAGTTAAATCTCAGAAGTCGCATTACATATATATTGAGGGATGCAAGTTTCTGATCATTTTTAATTGATTGAGTTGGAGATAATACAATTTAATATAGAGTAAATATATTTGGTTACAACTACAGTTTAATAAATCCATTGAACGCAGATTTAAAATTAGAAATAAAAACATAAAGATAATTGCATAATATTTCATTAACGTGAGGTATATATATATATATATAGTAGATGCTTATAGATTACCCAGCTTAAGGTAGAACTGTTTACCTAACCTTGTACACCTAGAGAGGATCAAATGTCCAAAGCTTGATCAAATTCTGATAAACAATCGTTTTAATTACATTCCATACGTTATGTACAGTGTATTAATCTAGAATCGGTCAAAGGCCAGCTATGTTTGGCAGGAGACCAGGTGATCAGCCCACACCAGCCTGTACCAAGTCTTCTCAGTTTACAACAGCCATTTTTAACCTCTTTTTTTGTTTCATTGGTATTTACTAAAACTGTTTATCATTAATTTTGTTCTTCTCATCTTAAATATATAAATCTGAATACATATGCCAGCATTCTGAAAGGATTTAGTCGGTTATTAAACTATTCACCATGAAAATAGTTTAAGTCATTTTGTCATGCGGGTTGTCAGGTGTTCGCTACTGGGCCGTAAAATGAAGATATCTGATAAGCTGCTAAAATTATAAAATTACAATAGGGACTGGAATTTATCAGTTAGCCCGATTGTAGAGGTCTATCATTGGAGGATTTCTCCAAGCTAAAAATACTGCCATACTACTCTGAGTATGGTAGGTAACAAAACTAGCTGTCCGGTCATGTGACGGTGTGATGTAACTGTTCCCTTGTGTAGGTTAATACTTAAAAGCCAGATGTGGTACAATTAAAAATGGAAGTTTCAGCCTTTTTAGCCCACAGTTGAAATAAGACCCTGCCTCCCATACTCCGCCCCCTCCCTTCTCTCTACACACAAACAATAAAAAATATCAGAAAAGGGGCAAAATATTCATAAAAAGGCCTGTAACATTATTACATGTGTAGAAATTCTCTTGAAATTCAGATAATTTCTCTAAGGGGATTGGTTCCACAAAGACTCCGTCTACAGACAGACCCTGCCAGTATATCCCACCCCTAACATTGTTACATTGTGGATACAAAAAATCTGCTATTTGCATTCTGCATTCTTTTCTATTCTATATTCCGACTTTAGTGAAAAAGGTTTAGCGAAATAAGTCTTGTATTTCTTCAAAAATTACCTGTTAAAGAATTAAAGATTTACTAAGATAAAACATTAACACATTGCACTATACACCCTGTACCCTGTATATGTTGTACTTGTAGCTATACTGTTGTTACCCAACGTATGTGAGATGTACTTACTTATTTATATAAGTTTGGGGGGGGGGGGGGGTGCGTAATCTCAGCATACTCAAGCGATACCATTTCTATCTATGTGCCCCAGAAAACCCCACCCTCAGGAGCTATTAATCTGCCCCACATTTCTACCTGTTCAGGTTAATAGTTTCTCCGTTAGATTGACTGATCTACACCAGGACCACGTTAGTTAATTATAAAACTTAGTCTTCTAAAAGTAATTTTCTCCCCATATACACTTTTTATTTGTTATTAAATTAATTTCAAAATTGAAATATATAAATTAATCGCTTTATTTCTTGATTTGAAAAATGTTGAAAGATACAGAACTCGGACAAAAGCAGCTTTCCATCATTACTGATATTTTTTTGCTCAACATTTTCTCCTCGCATTAATTGTTTATACAACCATAACACATCATTACCTGTACATGGTACTTCATTACTTACGTATCACAACCATAACCTCCCCATGAACTCAGAAAATCAAATGGCTGTACTGCCAATTAAAGTTATACATGTTAGTGATATACATGGAAAACATAAAACTCCATTAGACTGTAATTAGGACAGGAGGCGTTCTCGTTATCAATGCAATACCTGCTAAAGGCAAGTTGTACCGAGTATGGGTAAATGTCAGTTTTTAACATCAATTACTGGTAACATTATAGAATATGCTGATTAAAACACTGCTGTGGTAACTAACTCTTACGACTTGCAAGCTGAGAAAATTAATAAATTGATTATAAGACCTTTAAACGAAAAGAATTTGGGTGTCTAAAATGCAGCTTTAAGTATTGAACCTTATCTTGGATGGCTGCATTACAGTAGAAGAAATGTGAGTTCTATAAGGTTTGTTGTAAGCTATATGTGTGCAGGCTGTAATCTCTAAAAATAATTCTTGACAACAGCATGCACGTCTAGATAAAATTTCTTCTTTAACGACAATTGGAAGAAAAAGAAAAAAAATGCTCGACACAAATGCAAAAAAATTTAAAGCAATCTTTTGAAATTTTAAACAATTGATCAAGTAGTATATTGGCGGCGTGTCTGTTTACGTTATATAGATGGTGACAAAGCCGAAATGTCTTGTCATGTTGGATGGACCTTACTGCGGAACACAGGTAGAGGACAGGCTTGGAGGCCGTCCAATGTAGTATATATAAATACACGATACATCACAAACAGGTCAGGGAACAGGCACAACATACTGACGTGATTCTAAATCAATACCAAGTACAAAACGACATTTAAATTTCCAAAGCTCAACATTTTAATTTGTACTTTGGAGGTTTAAGTGAAATTCTATATTGTATGGTGAAGGTTGTGTTGAAATTTCATACCATTTTCACTACATGTCTATTTTTAAGAGGAGAGGCCAAGGACAAGAACTGAAAAAATGCTCAGTGGTGTTAAAGCCTTCCATTTCAGTTTGATACAGTAGCCTTCTATTTCAGTTTGATACAGTGGCCTCCTATTTCAGTTTGATACAGTAGCCTCCTATTTCAGGTTGATACAGTAGCCTCCTATTTCAGTTTGATACAGTAGCCTTCTATTTCAGTTTGGTACAGTAGCCTTCTATTTCAGTTTGATACAGTGGCCTCCTATTTCAGTTTGATACAGTAGCCTTCTTTAATTTCAGTTTGATACAGTAGCCTCCTATTTCAGGTTGATACAGTAGCCTCCTATTTCAGTTTGATACGGTAGCCTCCTATTTCAGTTTGATACAGTATCCTTCTATTTCAGTTTGATACAGTAGCCTTCTATTTCAGTTTGGTACAGTAGCCTTCTATTTCAGTTTGATACAGTAGCCTCCTATTTCAGTTTGATACGGTAGCCTCCTATTTCAGTTTGATACAGTAGCCTTCTATTTCAGTTTGGTACAGTAGCCTTCTATTTCAGTTTGATACAGTGGCCTCTTATTTCCGTTTAATACAGTAGCCTTCTATTTCAGTTTGATACCGTAGCCTCCTATTTCAGTTTGATACAGTAGCCTTCTTTAATTTCAGTTTGATACAGTAGCCTCCTATTTCAGTTTGATACCGTAGCCTCCTATTTCAGTTTAATACAGTAGCCTCCTATTTCAGTTAGATACAGTAGCCTCCTATTTCAGTTTGATACAGTAGCCTTCTATTTCAGTTAGATACAGTGGCCTCCTATTTCAGTTTGATACAGTAGCCTTCTATTTCAGTTAGATACAGTGGCCTCCTATTTCAGTTAGATACAGTAGCCTCCTATTTCAGTTTAATACAGTAGCCTCCTATTTCAGTTTAATACAGTAGCCTCCTATTTCAGTTTGATACAGTAGCCTTCTATTTCAGTTTGATACAGTAGCCTCCTATTTCAGTTTGATACAGTAGCCTTCTATTTCAGTTTGATACAGTAGCCTCCTATTTCAGTTTGATACAGTAGCCTTCTATTTCAGTTTGATACAGTAGCCTCCTATTTCAGTTTGATACAGTAGCCTTCTATTTCAGTTTGATACAGTAGCCTCCTATTTCAGTTTGATACAGTAGCCTTCTATTTCAGTTTGATACAGTAGCCTCCTATTTCAGTTTGATACAGTAGCCTTCTATTTCAGTTTGATACAGTAGCCTCCTATTT
Organism: Mizuhopecten yessoensis; assembly: GCF_002113885.1. Lineage (NCBI taxonomy): Eukaryota > Metazoa > Mollusca > Bivalvia > Pectinida > Pectinidae > Mizuhopecten > Mizuhopecten yessoensis. The sequence continues at coordinate 41,725 of NW_018403755.1, read as the reverse complement.
CAGTTTGATACAGTAGCCTTCTATTTCAGTTTGATACAGTAGCCTCCTATTTCAGTTTGATACAGTAGCCTTCTATTTCAGTTTGATACAGTAGCCTCCTATTTCAGTTTGATACAGTAGCCTTCTATTTCAGTTTGATACAGTAGCCTCCTATTTCAGTTTGATACAGTAGCCTTCTATTTCAGTTTGATACAGTAGCCTCCTATTTCAGTTTGATACAGTAGCCTTCTATTTCAGTTTGATACAGTAGCCTCCTATTTCAGTTTGATACAGTAGCCTTCTATTTCAGTTTGATACAGTAGCCTCCTATTTCAGTTTGATACAGTAGCCTCCTATTTCAGTTTGATACAGTAGCCTCCTATTTCAGTTTGATACAGTAGCCTCCTATTTCAGTTTGATACAGTAGCCTCCTATTTCAGTTTGATACAGTAGCCTCCTATTTCAGTTTGATACAGTAGCCTCCTATTTCAGTTTGATACAGTAGCCTCCTATTTCAGTTTGATACAGTAGCCTCCTATTTCAGTTTGATACAGTAGCCTCCTATTTCAGTTTGATACAGTAGCCTCCTATTTCAGTTTGATACAGTAGCCTCCTATTTCAGTTTGATACAGTAGCCTCCTATTTCAGTTTGATACAGTAGCCTCCTATTTCAGTTTGATACAGTAGCCTTCTATTTCAGTTTGATACAGTAACCTCCTATTTCAGTTTGATACGGCTCTAAATCTCAAGTGTCTAAAACAAATAGCTAGTGTATTTTCAGGATGATTTCTCAGCAACTATTAAAGACTGATGCCGATTTAACAATAAAAGCAGGTCTGTTATACATATGACATCGGTTGGACAGGTTGCCCAGAGGATAGCGCACTCTCTTTTCAACAAGATGGCAAGGGTCACAATCAGGGACATTAAATAGTATGGAGTCACCTGCCCAATCACCAGGGTTTACTCCAGTTTCCTCCCACACAAACACCCCTGTGAGCTTTCAGGACCAACAAGAGTGATTAATACATTTTCTGTTATATAATATTATGACAGATCATTAACTATCACGTCATCATAATTTACTGAAATTGTACCCAAGTTGTCTCCTTTTCCTTGTCTAACTGAAAGTTGATAAAACAAACATTTCTACTAAATGGAGGACTGTTGAAGATTTTCCTATGAATTCTGATCTTATTAATTTATTCATTTATGATGCGTACATCAAATGCAGTGTTGGAGCAAGTGATTTTGTGACATTTTTAGCATCTATAATAAATATCATGAAGCTAAATTTACTTTCATTATTGCTTAAACAGTCAAATTATGGCAGCACTAAATATCCTTCCATGTTGGAGGACTGTTTATAATAATCCTGTGTTGTCAAAGTTGTCAACTGAGATATTGCCCGTAACCTAAAGCAGACTTAAGCAAAGTTGCCTGCCGAAATTTGGCCATAACCTAAAGGCAGACTTAAACAAAGTTGTCACTGAGATATTGCCCATAACCTAAAGGCAGACTTAAACTAAGTTGTCACTGAGATATTGCCCATAACCTAAAGGCAGACTTAAACTAAGCTGTCACTGAGATATTGCCCGTAAACTAAAGGCAGACTTAAACAAAGCTGTCACTGAAATATTGCCCATAACCTAAAGGCAGACTTAAACTAAGCTGTCACTGAGATATTGCCCGTAACCTAAAGGCAGACTTAATCAAAGCTGTCACTGAAATATTGCCTGTAACCTAAAGGCAGACTTAAACAAAGCTCTCACTGAAATATTGCCTGTAACCTAAAGGCAGAGTTAAACAAAGCTGTCACTGAGATATTGACCATAACCTAAAGGCAGACTTAAACAAAGCTGTCACTGAAATATTGCCCATAACCTAAAGGCAGACTTAAACTAAGCTGTCACTGAGATATTGCCCGTAAACTAAAGGCAGACTTAAACAAAGCTGTCACTGAAATATTGCCCGTAACCTAAAGGGAGACTTAAACAAAGCTGTCACTGAGATATTGCCCGTAAACTAAAGGCAGACTTAAACAAAGCTGTCACTGAAATATTGCCCATAACCTAAAGGCAGACTTAAACAAAGCTCTCACTGAAATATTGCCTGTAACCTAAAGGCAGACTTAAACAAAGCTGTCACTGAGATATTGCCCATAACCTAAAGGCAGACTTAAACAAAGTTGTCACTGAGATATTGCCCGTCACCTTAAGGCAGACTTAAACAAAGCTTGAGCAAGATTTGATATTAAGGTAATACGGTATTAATTAAATTTCCTTTTAAAACTTCAACATCAAGGTATTCCGGTATTTTTTTCTGGGCCCAACATGCTAAATTTAGTGGGTAGTTATATAATGTATAGTGTTAAATTGTGCAGTACCAAAACAGTTTAATACATTTTATGCAGAGTTTTTAATTTTTTTTCGATTTCGTGGAATGGAATGCAGACAATTACAAGGTGATATTGTATTAGTTATGGTATCCAAAATACATCTCCTGGGTTGAAAATTCAGTATTCTTTTAACACGGCAACATTATTTACCAGCTAACAATAACAGCTATTCAATTTATTAGCTGTAACTATATTCCTAAGAGAAAGTTTGGTATCGGAATGGTTGCTATGTGGAGGGTCTGCAATGTTCCCAAATAAACAACCAGAAACATAATTGATTGTAAAGAAGGCCTGGAATACTTCTGTGTATTAGCCGAGGGTGTGAATAGATTTCTGTGTATATATAGAGTGGGTATGGTCAAGTCAAGTCTAAATGGACACTCAAGCCTTAAACAGGGCTGTAAGTGACTAATTTATAAAAACCTAGATCTTAATGTTGATACTGAACTTCACATTTAAAGATCTGACAATAACCTTGGACTTAATCCTCACAAACACTATTAATCTAACAAAGAGCCACTCCTCAAACGAAAGCTAATACAGGATTGCCAATACACAATGTATGTGGCTCAGTCACGACTAGTCAGCCAAGCTCTATCATATTTAAAATTAATATTCATGTTTTCCCTGCGATATTTATATGATATGTACTGATTTCTTATAAATTAGATGACATTACGAGTTAAATCAAATAACTGATAAAACATGATGTACAAGATTATAACTTTGACTGTGAAATCCAGACAATATTATTAGGAAGATACGTTTTTTCCAAACGACATGAATTCTCTAATAAGTATGGCAGGCTTTTAGAATGTACATGTGATGTTTTATATACTTTATAGATATAAGTTCTAACTCACTTTGTACAATAATACATTTGTAACGACACCTCAAACATTGACACAACATAACGTGTTACATTGGTGTCATATTTCACCAATAATCAGAAATTTATATTCATGAGGCCATGTGACGGACCAACAGCACAACTTAAAACAGACTGTCCTTAAAATCTGAGGATTTGCATTTTACTTACTTACTGTTCAAACTTTTATCTTATTATTTACTTTGATGGCTGCTTCGTAGGTACCATGCTGTTCTGTTAAACACTACTGATTGTCTATAATTTATCTGCCGCCATTTCTTTATTTTTCTGCTATTTGTCTATTGTCTGTGTATGTCATCATTTGCCTGTCTATCATTTTTCTATCACTAATTTGACAGACATTTGTCTGTCATTTTTCTTTAACCCCGTATCTACTCTTTTCCCGCGGGGGGGACCTCACTTAAATTCTTAAGCTGAATTCAGAATCTTTCCCGGAGGGAGATTCCAATTCTGGAAATGGCTGAACATTTTTACTTCTGTGAAAATCTTATTAATCTTGTTAAACTTGATGCAACAGTGCTGACCTGTACAGTGATCTGGTAATTTTAAACACTTAGTGTTGTCAACCCAGTGGGGCATTGTCTGGCGTATTGAAACGAAAGTAAACTCAAGTTACTGACAGGGTCGAAGTCATTGATCTGTTTACTTTATAACCCATTCACCTTCTGTTGAAAGTCTTCACATAAATCTAAATAACTTATGTACTGTGAGTATATACAGACAACAGTGTCTCCAGGACACCTCCAAACAGTGTCGTCGACACAGTGTACCGCGCCACAGACACGCTAATACCGCGCCACAGACACACTAATACCGCACCACAGACACGCTAATACCGCGCCACAGACACGCTAATACTGCGCCAGGAAACGCCACTGTTTGGTCTCCGGATACACACATGGTAACCTTATACATACCTAAACACAATAATATATCTTGTCTCAGAAACTTTTTTTCTAACATCCTAAAAAACCTTCAAAACCGTTTCCTTTCTGTGCTTTTGTGTCAATATTTTAATGGCCTAGCTAATACATGATGTTATTGACAAAAAATTGATCCCCAGACACATATTACCATCATAATGTTTAACACAATATCCTTTTACATTGACATCTAATCCAGCTGTTCAATGTAGGTCTTACTTCTAAAGAGCTGGAGTTTGAATTTATTGAATGCAAGGGCTGGTAGATTTTTTTAAGTAAAATAACTACATAATAATATTACATGTACTGTATAGGGGATCGTAATTTTGAAAATATTACCCCATTCCAAATTTCTCTGAATCTTATCTGTAACTAATGAAATTTGAAACAACTTATATTGTCATAAATAAAGTTTATCTGAGTTTCATCAGCTTCGATCACTTTACAATTTATAAAAAAATATTTAAACCTTGTGCTTTTATACAATTTGAAAATTAAATGGACTTAAAATATATTTGACCCCAAACCAACGCTTGATGAACCTTGGTGAACCTCTATGGCTTAAAAGACCTTAAAGGATCCTATAAATTTTGGAATTGATATGTCCCTAATGATCTAGAGAGTTTTGTATACTGGAATACATTGTAATATTGTCCCTGCAGAGGCCAACAAAATACACAAACTGTCTTATATTAAGGTTTCGTAATTGTACGTAAGTGATTATATAGTTAAAAGGTGAACAAGAATGTGATGCATGGTTATTGACTGATTTTTAGGTTATTCTATAACATACAGTAAAAACCTGACATTTCTGACACCTGACTTTAAAGAAATCTTGTTATACAGTAAAAACCTGACATTTCTGACACCTGACTATAAAGATATCTTGTTATACAGTAAAACCTGACTTTACTGACATTTGACTTTAAAGAAATCTTGTTTTACAGTTAAAACCTGTTTACTGACAACTGATTATAAAGAAATCTTGTTTTACAGTTAAAACCTGACTTTACTGACACCTGATTATAAAGAAATCTTGTTATACAGTAAAACCTGACTTTACTGACACCTGATTATAAAGATATCTTGTTATACGGTAAAACCCGACTTTACTGACACCTGACTTTAAAGAAATCCTGACCAAGCTTACACCTGACTTTAAGGACACACTGTAATTGCCAACATACCATTGTCCCAAAAAAATAGGCTTCTTTCTCTTTAGTCCAGACTTTTACAATATACTGTATGTTTGACCAAATTATTTCAGTCCTTCTTGGTATAGGATAAGACAGGTTTATTCACCTTCTTTTTATCATCTTGTCAAATGACACAGTCCCTCTTGATTTCAGACAAGAAATGTTTTACTATTGTTTTGAATTATCAGATGTTATTTTTTTATTTTATTTTTATTTTAAGGCAGAAAACATATCCTACTTGTAAGTCAAAGCAACAAGTTACAAAACAATCAGTTGCATGTACCCTTAATGTTTGACAAACACAATCTTGAATTAGTTATTTCTACCCTGACAGACTTACCTGGTAGTACTGTTGTCGGTAGGGATCCTGGGCTAGGTCCTGCCCCTCATATGCCCCCGGGTAGTACTGTGTCCCCACAGGGCGGACTCCACCTGTCGCTTGGGACCCATGCAGCACCTCTGCCGATACTTGTGGTATACCCCGGGGATCACCTCCCTCCCCCCGGGGACTCAGAACTTTGAGGTTAATATCCACACTGATTCGCTGTCCGTCCTCAGTCACTATCTCCTGGGTGACAGGCTTCAGGTCTATTGGTTTAAATGATGCTGGAGGCATCCCCTGTCCATCCATACGATCACTGGGCTTTGGTCTATTTGCTTTGTTTTCCAGTGGTTCTAGGTAGTGGTTTCGAGTCGGGGTGCCGTACATATGAACAGGTTGCCTCCCTTGACTCTGCCCTTGACTATAAAGAGGCTGACGAACTAGTCCATTCTCACTGGAGTACTTTTGCAGACCCCTGTTTTTCCTGAGACTTGTGCCGGAGGCTGTTTTAGATTTATTAGTCTGTTTTGCGTCTTTCTTTTTTTCAAGCGCTGTTGAGCGCTTTGCCCAAAGTGCTTCAGCCATTGATGCATTCTCACTAGGAATGTAATCATCAGGCGGGGAATCACCACGACTTTTGTTTGACGTAACATTGTTTCGCGTCGTTTTTTTAGATCGGAGTTTAGGTGTTATAAATACACTGTCTAATTTATTCTCACCTTCCTTTTTTCTTTCTAATAAATAAGCATATGATTTATCTGGCACTTTACCGTAATCTACCTTGTTGTTTTCTACAAAGTCATATTTTACAGGTGGAGGGTTAACTATCTCCATGCGCTCCGTTTCACGCTCATCATAACCGTACGGACCACTGGGTTCCTGGTAGGCCTGCTGAGGCGGTGGGGGAGGGGGGTTCTGCCAGGGGTCCTCCAGCGAATCCTCCAGGGGAAGTTTGGGTATGACAAATTCCTCATCTTGCTGGGCCTGGTCACGAAGTCGGCTCTGAAGGTGAGCCTGGTACTCCTCTTCCTGTTTTATCAGCTGTTGTTCATCTTCCTCCGGCTCATAACCATTCTGTATCAAGGACCGAGGCTGCCTGTAGTTATCGTTGTGGTCATCGTACTGTTCAGCCTCATTCCTGCCCCGGTTTTGCTGATCATTGTAAGTGGGTCTATCATCATATCTATTTCGATCATTTGTTTCGAGATGAGCAGGTCCCTGTCTACCATCCTGATACTGTGGGGGATCATTTCTGTCCTCCTGACCCCTGTCACCACGATTATAACTATTGTATTGGTTACGATCCTCATATCTATCGTGTCGATTCCTATCGTCATATTGAGGTTGTTCATTTCTGTCCTCATACCGACCGTAACCTGCATTTTTATCCTCATATCGGTCATTCTGACCTTGACCTTTGTTCTGGCTCATGACCCTGTTTCTGTCCTCATATCTATTATCCTGTCTTGTATCGCGAGCCGCTGGTGGCTGAACCCTAGGATCTCCCTGGTTGTCTCCCCCTCCTCGTACGTCCTGAGAGTAACCCCTGTTTTGAGCCTGTTGACTATACTGAGAATCGTAACCATGCGGTCTCTCACCCTGGTTATTGTTGCGACTATACTGGTCAGGTATTGGAGCCCCGGGACCCTCACTGTCTTTTCTGATATACTGACCCCCCTGGGGAGCCCCCTGACCTCCAATCTCTTTCCTTACATTATGTCTATAATCCTCCCTATACTGGGGCTCTGGAGGGGGACGACTATACTGACTATTATACACACCCCCATCATAATTGTCTCTAGTATAGCTGGGATGACCTCCCTGGATGGGTGGTGCCTGTGTTGTGGTTGCCATTGGTTCTACTTTATCACCTTTATCAAGTTTTCTGAAAGTATCCTCTATATCATCCTGTCCTTCATCAAGACGACTTTCTACAAACCGATACTGATCTTCCTCCTCCGGAGTGAATGTTGGAGAATCCACATACACACGTTTAACAGTTGGTAATGTCGTGTTGGCGCTCCTCCGTTCTTGAACGACAGGTGATGGAGAGTGCCCTTGAGGCTGTGGTACTGCAGGTGCTGGTTTTGGCGTATCAGTGTCCGACTGGCCGTCCGAGTCCCACTCCTTTATCTGAGGAGTGGTGTCACGTCGCGGCGTGACTTGGTCGGGCTTTAAGGGTGAGCGCGGGTGAGGTGTGGGAACACGTTCCTTCAGATGACTACTTGGAGCACGAATTTGTTCCTCGTCACTGTCACTATTGTCACTTCTATTTTTAGGTTCTGGATGAAAGGAAACTGCACTGCGGCCACTTTTACGTCCAGATGTGGCCGAGTTTACCTTCGCGTTGTTGTTTACAGAATCTCCTACCTGCGGTTTAGAGGAGTTTCTGCCACTAGGTGGAGCTCTATCACTATCCTGAGTATCCTGACGTCCTGTAAGTTTGGCAGGTTTTACACTATCCCTAGTGTCCTCGCGTTTCGTTACAGACTGTGGCTTAACACTACCTTGTGTACTCTCCCGTTTTATTATAGAATGGGGTTTAGCACTTCCTTGTGTATTTTCACGACGTTGTACAGCCTGCTCTGCACGAGGCGTGAACTTAGCGTTTTGTGTTCCCTCGCGTGGAGTGTCTCCCTGGGCTGCAAGAACAGCAGGATTAGCGACTGCGTATACACTGCTGGTGCTACGTCTAGTAGCGGGTTCCTCACTTCTTGCAGTAGGTTGAGGAACTCTACTTTTGGCAGAATCAGGAACACCCGAGCTAGGCTTGGGTGTCGGGATTCCTCGTGAAAGTTCGGAGTCTGGGCGCACCTGACTTAGTGCGTTCGGGTTGTCTTTCCGTCTAGTATGTGCAGACGCTGTGTTTATATTGGGTATTTTGTTTGATGTTGGAGATTCCACAGGGTAAGTTTTCCGGCCTGTGATTGGGGAGTTCTTCCCCGAGTCAGAGTCTAAACTGTCTTTTAACTGGTGGGACTGTTCAAGGTCAAGGCTGTCCTGTAGATCATGTGATGCCTCTAAACTGTCCTTGACAATATCAGATTGTCTTGTGGTTGGTTGACCTTGACCCTCTGACCTCTGTGTTGTCGCAGGGTTGTGACCTCCCGCTGCGACCCCGTGGTCTGGACTGTGTGGAGAGATATAATTGAAGAGATTAGTGTTTGTGTCTGCCCTGACAGTGTACCCAGCACCAGAGGTTACGTCAACAGCATGCAGTGTCTCAGTACCTTTCACACCTTCTACTCTATGCGTTTGGACAGAAGCAGGGGAAGGGTTAGCGTTAGAGGAAATATGCACATCTACATCATGCAAGCGTTTGTCATGCAAGGAGGGTGTCACTATAACAGAGCTACGTATACGTGCAGGAGTTACAAGTTCTTGTGAATAATCCTCGTTCAACAACGAGCTATCTACTCGCGACAACAGTGATTCGGATGTTTTCTCTTTACTCTTCTGCAGGTTCAGTCCAGGAATGACCTTGGTGCGACTGTCTTGTTCTACCTGAGATATGTTAAGATCTCCAGCAGGAGTTGAAGAAGTCTGACCAGACACGTTGTCACGGTCACCTACAGAAGTTCTACTATTAGTATTACAGTTGTCTTTGTTAGAATCCAAAGGAATCACATCTAATTTGTTTTCTCTGTCATTACTTGCTATTCTATGAGAGTCAGCTAGCTGCGGGTGGCTGCCCCCGCTGGTCTGTACGTTGACAGCAGTAGGGAGTTGCGTAGAGACAGGATTAGTATAAGCAGGGTTAGAGTGACTAGAGTTGTCCAAGCGACTTGAGTCTGTTATTACACACCTGGTACCACCTGCCGCGGGTCTAGTGGCTGTACCAATACTACTATCCCCAGTCCGCTCCCGTAACAACTGAAGCAGAGCCGGGTTTTCGGTCACAATTCTTCCAGACGTGGATGAGTGTACACTACGTGGCTTCGTGCTACCACTCATATTACCTGGAGCCTTGTTCCATGATGGAACAGCCGTGGAACCCAGATCCTCAGGCCCGCGTGGTAGTCGGGGGCGTAAAGCACAGCATTACACAGAATCTTGGCAGTCTGAAAGTTACAGAGGTAGACAGTGAGAAAGGACAGGAAGGAGGATACAAGGTAAGCCAATCAGATCCCTCTATACACAAGTTACTATCTAAATACTGAATCAGATCTCCCGTTACAGATAAGCACTTATAACTGGAGAATATGCCATAAGCATGTACACATTGGAAAGTATTTTACTATTCTTTTAAAGCATCATCATTTTTATTTTATTTTTTTACTTTTTATTTTTATTACTTTTTGGGTTTTTTTGGCATATTTAAGTGAAAATGCAAATATTGCAATGAATATTCTTAATTGGCTACTAAGATATTTGACATTTTTTTCTTTAAAATTGAACATTGTGCATGCCTTCCAGAAAGAAAAACATGCTCAGTATAAAGGTAGGAAAATGTCTTAGCTGAGGTGTGACATAGAAGCCCAGTGTGATACCAGATTTAAGCCAAACCCTGGAGATGTGATTCATAAAATAATTTAGTATGATTAAAATTTTAAAATCAAAATGAAGGTAAAATCTTGTACAAAATTGAATCTAACCAGAACCTTCAATATCTTCTGTTGATGTTATTTTTTTCGTCACAGTGACTAGAGTTTTGTGACCACAATGTTTAACCAACGATCTCAAGGACAATTCTTGTGAAACAAGGATCTGATTAGGAGTTAAGATTGAAGGAGTTATTTGACAACAGTGCACCAACTAAATGTCACCAACTACACACTTTTCTATTAAACAATACAATACATACCTGAGTTAGGGTAAATATACTTATTCCTACACTTTGTTATTTTGACTATCCAATCCTTTTTTAGTATTGGTATAAAGGTAAAAAAATAATTCTGTTTTGTATATAAATTAAGGAATCAATAATTTTCAAAACAAAACAAAAATAAACAAGAAATAGTAATTTGCAATCGTACTACTTTCAGAAAAAAATTAAACATGCAAATTCTGTTATATAAAGGAACTACATCAACATTTTCAAATTTCTGTCAAATTCATGCAATCTTGATTTGTAAGAAATCAGTTTAAAATGCACAAAATAAACAAATAAGCAAATTCAATTTCTATACAATGTATATAGCAAAAACATCAAAGCGAAAAGCTAAAAATGTAAAAATGTAATTATAATTTGGCCACCGTGGAATGTTCCTGAAACTGATGGTTCCCTTATGTTATACATCAAAAGATTAAAAACTACATTTCATAAATATCTTCTGGGTCCAGACCAATAAACATGATGTTCCAGGTATAGTTCATAATCATTTACAATGGCACTTTTATTGTTATATGTATAATGAGAAATTTAGCTCAGACTTCTTCACAGATCTTTCAAACCTCACAGCTTATTGAAGGAATAAATTGATGAGTATGTATACCCGCAAATAATTTTGATATTTCCTGGAGCCCACATAAACATTACAGTATAGTATTTGACAGACTGTCACATTTATCATAGTATTTTATAAATAGGCTGATTCCTACAGTGAAACGGTGATTCCAGGACTGTTTCACATCTTCTATATTTTATCACCAAAACTCATCAAACATGTCCACAGAGATATGGTTAACAATGTCAGTATGTTATGATAACCGGTACATCATAATTAGTATACACATCAGGTTTATAGTTGTTATCAAAACTGGTCAATATCATTGATTAAGTGGAAACAAAGACAAGGGTAAGATTAGTGTTTGGAATCAGAAGTGGAAATCATAATCGATTATTGGAAGACTTTCACTGAACAGTTATCAATTATAATAGATTATCAGAATAACACTAGATAAGATTGTTATTATAACTTCCTCCACCAACCTGCAGTGTTGATATAAGTTCAACATTAATCAGGTATAACCTGTCTAAACGGAACCCTGTATTGAATGAACCATATGCTATCAGTCTACCTGTTTAAACTGAACCCAGTCAGTGTTATCAATCCACATGTCTAAACTGAACCCTGTATTATCAGTATATTTGTATACTGAACCCAGTGTTATCAGTCTACCTGTCTAAACTGAACCCAGTGTTGGCAATCCACTTGTCTAAACTAAACCCTGTGTTATCAATATATCTGTATACTGAACCCAGTGTTATCAATCTACTATTCTAAACTTAACCCAGTATTACCAGTCTACCTGTCTAAACTTAACCCACTGTTTAATATCAATCTACTTGTTTAAATTGAACCCTGCATTATTAGTCTACCTATATAAACTGAACCCAGTTACCAGTCCACCTGTCTAAACTGAACCCTGAGTTATCAGTCTACCTGCCTTTACTGAACCCTGTATTATCAGTCTACCTGTATAAACTGAACCCTGAGTTATCAATCTACCTGTATAAACTGAACCCTGTATTATCAGTCTACCTGTACAAACTGAACCCATAGTTATCAGTCTACCTGTATAAACTAAACCCTGAGTTATCAATCTACCTGCCTGTACTGAACCCTATATAATTCATGGAAAACCTCTCACTGTCAAAGCAGCTGGGAGCTTTACCTTACTTCATAATATTTGTGATGTTAATCTTTTTCTGCAACATTTATTGGGATATTTCAAATTATTGTTAATGTCCAAAATGGCCTGCAAACTCTATTTGTGTAAATATAAAAGGAATAACATCAGATTAGCAGGAAAATATTTTTTCTTGGTGAGGTACTTTCTGCATTGTGTCAACACAACACTTTAACACTGTCATTACAGGTTAGTTTTTGCTCGGTATTCCTTGAGAAAAGCTAGAGTATAAACCCTTGAAAGTTATATATCTATACATGTATTATGTATATATATTATGTACCACTCGGGCCCTGCTTCATCACATGGACTATCTCCAGGTCCTCTGGTTAGGTTGGTCAGTGATCTGCCGTCCACTCACAAATTAACACCTTATTACTATACACTACCAGTGCTTATAGTAATTTTGGTTACCATGCAAACTGCTAAAATTGGCCAAATAACCAGCTTTAAAATGCTGATGGGTCCACTGCATAATGTATAAACCGGTAAAGTGTTAGCCTAGATAGCAGCTGGCCTCTGTACTGAACCAAGATTTCGAGAGATGTGATTCAAAGACTACACATTAAACTGTTAAAGCCACTTTGGTCACCGTGGAGTGTAACATAGGACTGTTATAACGGTTCCGGGTTGTTTCGCCCCAAATCCCGTTCGCCCTAGGTTGTTTCGCGCCAGGTTGTTTCGCCCTAAAACATTTTTTTTAGGGCGAAACATTGTTTGGTATTTTCTTTTCATTTTTATTTGTTTTAAGTCACAAATTAAGTCTTCTTAGTCTTTCATATCATTAAAATAAGTTTTATTTTAAAAAAAAAATGTGTTTGTGTTGTTTTAAGTACATTGTAAAGCAAAAAACGGATTACGTTATTTTCTTAACGCCGACACACATTATAACATATATTGAATTTAATTTTAGAAATAAGTAAGAATAGTGAAATGAAACAAAAATGGTGTAATTTTAAAAATTGCGGGGTATACAACAATATTATTTTCCATGTTAACGCATTTAAATTAATTTAGTGTATGGCTGTACGCATACTCGTCGCCGTGTGACGATGTTTTCTTTACTTGATTTCTGCACACGTCCGTGTTGTTTTTTGCTAATTGGAGATTATGTCCATTTTGAGAAGTTTTGATAGTACCACGGAATTAGATTCAAGTCTGTGATAGTACCGACCAATAAAAATTAACATGCATATTTGAGTAGATAATTTTGAGTAGGTAAATATAACTTGTCATAAACAGAGCATTTCTCAATACTGTGTTATAATTTAACATTAGTAATGTTGAGTTATAACACAGTACTGAGAAATGCTCTATTTATGACAAGTTACAAAATGCACAAATCATCCTTAACGTAATTTACATTATGGATGATTTGTGCATTTTGTACGACTCTGTGGTTAGACGCAGACAGCATGGTATCTGAAGTGATGTGTGTGACTGTTGGCAGCATAGAACCTGCCAGACTGGCAAGTACATTATTATACAAGTATATTTAATGTAAAGTAAATTGCCAACGTTTATTTCATAATTCAAATGTACACATTTGCTTAACAATTAAAATACGCATCTATGTACTTGGGGAATTATTTACATTTCGTATACTTCTCTAGAGAAAGATTTGTTTTTTTTCATCCTTATACGCAATTAATATACGTATGTAGTTTCAGTCTATATACGCAATTTGTAACTAATCTATGTCCATTTCGTATACGTATCTATGTACTTAGAGAAATTAATTTAGTTTCATTATATGTCCATATCTTATCTATATATTATAGATATATATAATTAAAGTATTAATTTCTTTTCATTCTTATACAAAATTTGTACCTAATCTATGTCCATTTCGTATACGTATCTATGTACTAAGAGAAATTTGTTTTATATAAAATGGGTGACGTGACAGGGTGCTTTTTAATTGTTTATATCATGTTTTAAATATTTTTAACGTTAAAATATATACAGGTGCATTTTATAAAGAACAACATTACTTAATTAAGGTAAAGAAATGAAAACGATAATATACAGTATATTCCGGATATTAGTATGTCCGTTGTAGCCTTCGGTGATGAATATACAGGTTCGTTCTTCACCTTCCGGCACGTAATTATATCTTGATTCAAGAGAAAGATTTTTTTTTACTTTTAACATGATATTTATGATTTAAAAAAAAAAAAAAAAATTAGGGCGAAACAACCTGGGGCGAACGGGATTTGGGGCGAAACAACCCTTAGGACGAACGGGATTTGGGGCGAAACAACCCGTTACCGTTATAACCGACCACTGAACTGCAACTGTCAGTATTGTTACTTCAACAGTACCTAGATTTGACCATTTGATGGAGTATACGCGGTATACTTCACAAGATCAGAATTATTTATATTTACTATATCTCTTATGACAGATTAGTTTTGTCGAACACTTATGATTCGTTTTTAACCTTTAACATTAAGTTGTTGTTTCCGTTGGGTAAACAGATAAACAGGCAAAAGCAAAACAAACCTGAACAGGTTATTCTGACCTTCGGCCACCACACACAATGATCGCGGTGAGATTTCTGCGGAAGGATAGATCTGTATTGTACTCTGATGCAAATCTAGAGATGAGTGTCAGCGAAACTGAATATATGCAATCCTAAATAAGAAACACGAGGCAACGTGCCAAGCAATGGGAATGTTGTCGGCAAAAATGTTGTTTCAACATCGTTCCAATGATATTATACACACACCGTGACACTATTTCTGTAATTGCACCATCCTTTGTTTCGGCTTACAGTCGACCATTCCTTACCTGATAAGATACGGTTCCAGCTTTAATGTAACGATATCTCCAAGGCTTTGTTTTCACCGTTACATTACCCCTACAACATGGCGATACTTCAAAATCAATCCCACAATGCAGTCCGATATTTACATGTCGCCATAGTGACTTTCTTCCCCAAGGGCAAATAACTCTTATATTATCAAAAATTAAGGTGTCGGTACACAAAGTTAAAGATATCTACTTCACTACGAAGTAAATAAAGAAGAAACAAGAATTTATATTTTAATTTGTGTCCGGGAGAAATGCATATTCTTTTTACTAATTTAGTTCTATATAGTGGAATATTCCTTTTAGCTGTAGTGGGATGGTCTAAATTTCAGTATAGATATGGGCTGGGCCTCACTTACTTAATAATTCATTGTACAAACAAATGTATAGTATTAAACGATTTACTCCCCCTTATAACGGCATCACGTAGTAGCCAAAAGTTATTTTGAATTTAACTTAATCTTCGGAGACATTAAATTAAGTTGTCTTGTTGCATTTGTACATCAAATGATATATCAAGATATGACTGCACTAAGCCTTGAGTATAATGCAAAAATAAATCATGCAGCACAATAACAAAAATAAACCAAGATATATACATCCGCGTCCAATAAACATGCCAATTTGTATGGCGAAAAAATGAAAATTGACCAAATACATATACTAGCATATCATAATCTTAAAAAACGATCGGAAATATCACGTATAAGATATATAAATAAAGTGACAAATGTAATCGAAAAATATATAGCACTTAAAGCACGGTCTTCTGATCTAATTCCGTGCTTAAAGTTAATATACTCAGTGCCTTCTTTGTACAGATGTAAGTTAAGTATGAACATGTAAGTTGGTTAGGGCTTAACGTCCTATCAACTTCAGGACGTGCCTCCATGTGTGTTGTGTATGCGTACAGGTGTGTATGTGTGCCGGAGGAAGCATATGTTGGTGTATTTGCGTCTTTAGATGATAATAAGCAAAAATGCATTAAAGCAATATTACAATAAGCTGCGACACGCAGACAGAGACGTCGCTGATGCAGGCATTTGTTGTTAAACAATACAAACATAAAATTTATGTATTTTACAACAATTATGAAACAATTAATGTTATACCAACTTATATTAATCACTCTTGTTGGCTCGGATGGTAGCGCACAGAGGATCTTAATGTAGGAGGAAACCAGAGTACCCAGAGAAAACCCACGTGGTCAAACCAGGTGACCCAATACCTGTTCACGTCCGATCGGGGAATCTAACCATACAGTCTCCGTACATGCGAATGCGTAACCAAATGCACATCCTGACCACCCAGAGACGTGTATACTACGTATGTGTTATATGTCTCTGGACCACCCAGAGACTACTCCGAATTATATGTTAAAACCAAGTCTCAACAGGCCACAGTAAAATTTTATGCTAAATTGTCCACCAATCTTGTGTACTTCGTGACGTCACGCTACTATTGTAGTGTGATGACATGTAATTGTGACGTCACGACGTTGTTCTTTTGAATAAACCTGAAGAGCCCTAGTTTCTTAGTCGGTCGTTAATTTTCTCTCTCTCTCTCTCTCTCTCTCTCTCTCTCTCTCTCTCTCTCTTTATTTATATATATATCCCAACCTAACATCGGGTCATCTCTAATGTGGGACACCTTCCGGGAGACTGGGAAGACTTCTGTCTGTCTGATAGACTGTTTATCCTCGAAACGAAAGGATTTCTCACAATATTGTCACGTATGAACTATATAATAATTAGAACATTTTATTTAAACATGTCCGAAATATTCTGTGCATGGATGGAGACAATTTAACATGATAACAGAGGATCATTTCAGAACCGTTAGTTTACAGGAGCTAAGATACTAAGGGATATACAATTATCGTTGATACAATTATATTCGTATTAACCTACATGGAAATTATCTTTCTCGTATAAAACGCACTATTCTTTAGTTTCTTTTTCGTTTAACGTATTATTATTATAACTATCACGAGGTTACGTTATCTTAAATATTTGTCCCGTTGAACTACTTCTCATAGAAAACGTAATTACATCCATTTCAATTAGCGAATGATGTAAATGAACTATAGAAAACCCATAATCAGTTATATCCCGTATTTGTGAAATGTCAAGGGCAAATCTAGGGGTATTTTTTTGGCATCAAGAGGTTAAAAATGTGAAACAAGTTGACATGGCAAGTCCTCTGGGGTACGTTTTATATAAGAGTTATTGATAATTTCCGTTGTGTAACATCGACAAAATCACAAAATGTGTCAGAAATATTTATAATTTATTAATAAAATTAAGTGGTCTGATTTCTTTAAATGTTATATTTTATGGCTAAAACCTGACGGCCAAGCGATGTTAATGCCATCCTCGAATTCCGGGGGTAACAATCACCTACGTATACGCTAGAGAGCGAAAGTGAGCGTAACCCCTGGATATCGAGGATGTGTTAATGCAGGCTTTAATTTGACGCTCTTTGCCACATCATCAAATCATCAAGTCCGTGCCCATGCTTGGTTTGCTTAAGGGAGCTAACTCCGTCAATCATATTCTGGAGCGAATTCGACCGTGACACAATGGGCTAATTTTATCTGCTTATTTCATGTCCACAAAATGAAAGTGGAAAATACCACAGATAAAAATACATAATCATATTTATATATATATCTATATATCGCCACGCAATATATCACTTTTAATTGAGGATCAGATCCTCATACAGACGACTGGCTGTTTTGGTAAGTGGGGTTTGTTATAATTAAATTCTCGTTGACCATCGGTAACCTCGACTTCGATTATGTAGACATCGAAACAGAAACATGACAACATCGTTTACTTTCAGCTTGCTGATCTTACTTCGTCCTAACGATTTGATTTTACCTTTGGTCTGATCTTACTTCGAGCGTGATATTTCATTCAATGCATGTGAACATCTTTATTTGATTCTCTTCCTTTCATTTATACATTGTATTTTATCTTACATAGAAACATAATACAAAGGACCGTAAACAAACACATCAGGCATAGTTCATGTAACACCCTACAGATGTAGCTGCGATAACATAGCTTCTGACGACGAGATATTTTCTTATATTACGGGGCAGAGGAGGCCGGGTACTAATATTAGTATTAAAAGCAAGATCCTAGCTTTTCAGTCATGTTGACGTCTGGTACCGAACCATACCTACATGTTTCACCACACCGGGGTTCGGCCGTCGCGTTTCAGCTATCGGGGTTGGTTGTCAGCCCGCTCTCTTTTCAATTTGATGTTTTATTATCTTATTGTTAAAGTTTGATTATCCTAGTTTGCAATTTGAGGATTTTCGTTTCGGTTTGATGATCTTGCTTTCACTTCTAGTATACAAAATTTCAGATTTATGATCATTTGATTACCCTCGATCCAGTTTAAGATTTTTTATTCTAGTTTCAGTTTGTTGATCCTAGTTTCAGTTTGTTGATCCTAGTTTCATTTTGTTGATACTAGTTTCATTTTGTTGATCCTAGTTTCAGCTTGTTGGTCCTAGTTTCATTTTGTTGATCCTAGTTTCAGTTTGTTGATCCTAGTTTCAGCTTGTTGATCCTAGTTTCAGTTCGATGATCATAGTTTCCGTTTGTTGATCCTAGTTTCATTTTTTTTATCCTAGTTTCAGTTTGATTATCATCATGTTTAATACATTTTCGCAGCTGTACCTTATATGGTCGAATAACCAACACATGCATACCTAAATCTTTGATAATAAATAAATACACACTGACTATTATTACATATTTAATATGTGAATAATATATTTTCAGGTTAAGTAAAGAGTTACTTTACATTGATCATGGCACAACATAGATATATTCAGTTAAAAACAAGTATGAACACATATTTCGCTGACAACGTCAAAGAGAATTTGCTTCATCTGAGAGAGAAGGCCAGCGGTTACGTGCAAGGACCGTCCCAGTATATGAACCTCAACTGGTATGAAATATGTCGTGGACTGGAAAGCAGGGGGCTCATCGGGACTTTTAATCTTGGTGTTTTAAAGGAAATCATAGAAGACATGCCTATTGGAGAGAGTGCTCTTCGTGACCTGATAGACTCGGCAGAGATTGATATCAGCAATATGGCAGGTACAATAAAAATAGCCCCTCTAGGCGATACGTATGTGTTATAGCAATGATTAACTTTGTTCATTTTCTACCACGTGTTAAACATGCATTTACGGTTAATTAATGCTGCGGCTTCCTACAACCTTTGTGAGCGCACGTTAAATCTAGATGTTTGCATTTGTTTCATTAAGATGTAATACCATACACCTCTGGCTTTAATTATACGCATGTTTGTCTTTTAGGAAGACACCTACAAATTAACAGATATTCCTGTCCATATTTTGTTTAATCTTGAATGCGAGTCAGAAGTTTACACGCAATGTATTTCATTTCATACTGCCACATCGTTAGTGTGTTTGTGTTAAAAAAACCCAGAATTAGACTGTAGTGTCAATAGAAATCACACTACGTTAACTCCGGAAAGCCAGTCTTCATAGTTTCTAATGAGCTGTTAAATACAATATCCATACCAACAATGGTGGGGTTTTGTTAACTTAAGAATGGAGAATATGTTTGCAAGCAAGCGATTTTCTTACCAACATACATGGTACAGGTAGGGTATAATAAGGGCTGTCTTAGTAATGGCGTTGCAAGATAGCATGGTCCTTAGCACCGGCGTTGGAAAATGGGGTTGTCATTTTGAGACTTCGTTGATATTTTGGCTTTTGTTAGATTACATTATCTAGCCGACGGCTAATTTACCATGCCATCAAGTATCTAGCCGGCTGATGTTACATGGTGCCATCGAGTATTTCGGCTGATGTTAAAGTACGTTCCAAAGGCCTATTCTCCAAACACTACAAAAGCCTTTCATAGATTTTGAAAAGGCCTTTGATAGTGTTTGAAGAATAGGTCTTTGGAACAAGCGTTTGGTTAATAATATAGATGGAAAGTGTTTCCGAATTATTACAAATATGTACAATGACATTAAGGCTAGAGTGATGAAAGATGGCGTATTCTCAAATGTATTCCAATGTAGTCCTGGGTCCGACAATCTGCTGGAAGATTAATGTTAGTTTGGTGGAGGTAGAAGTTTAGGTACAATTATACTGTTACTAATTTGACAGTGTAGCGTGTTGGTATATCAGAGCCCCCTGGAGGATTACTGTAAGTTTGGTGGAGGCAGAGACGTATAATGCGTATAATGTATTATACGTCTCTGGTGGAGGTAGAAGTTTAGGTACAATGATACCGTTACTAATTTGACAGTGTGACATCGTGTTGGTATATCAGAGCCTCCTGGAGGATTAATGTTAGTTGGTGGAGGTAGAAGTTTAGGTACAATGATACCGTTACTAATTTGATAGTGTAACGTGTTGGTATATAAAAGCCTCCTGGAGGATTAATGTTAGTTTGGTGAAGGTAGAAGTTTAGGTACAATGATACCGTTACTAATTTGACAGTGTAACGTGTTAGTATATCAGATATATGTATTTCGATTTCAGCTGTGTATTTGTTTTTCGTGTTGACATCTAATAACCACTTGACACAAAAAGTTAATTTGGGCCTAGAACGTAAAAATAGACTACACGCATCAAACTATATACATGTTACGTATATTACACTGGTAAATAATAGCTAGTGCAATAAGATTTGCTCAAAATATTTTTTCATG
This sequence comes from Mizuhopecten yessoensis, assembly GCF_002113885.1. Lineage (NCBI taxonomy): Eukaryota > Metazoa > Mollusca > Bivalvia > Pectinida > Pectinidae > Mizuhopecten > Mizuhopecten yessoensis. The sequence goes on along the minus strand of NW_018403755.1, from coordinate 20,916 downwards.
TTTTTCGTACATTGAAACATCTAGCACGAACCTGTTCAGATCACCACACGTGACTGAAATGATCAACAGGGCATTTAGTATCAAAAGCGAGGAGACACTAGGTTTGGGGTTCGCCCTTAAGTGTGTATTAACAGCAATTTTTAAGTTGATTTAAATGATTAAGATGCTTTCAAACGAGATGTGAATTATAAATATTGTTACATAATAACGATTTTTGTTTGTGTGTTTCAGGCCAATGAAAAAACCACCTCGAAAACAACAATATCTATAGATGAAAACATGTCAGTCGGGTGTTTCACTGTCGGTATGATACATTGGTGCGATCTCAACACACTGCTCATTTATGTTACGTTAAACTTTCAGTCTCACGAGGAATTGGTATTGTCGCATGATTTAAAAATTATAAAAAGAAAACTGCAGGATTCCAAAGAGCAAACATGATCCTTGTATGATGTCCCGGCTATAACCGACAGTGTTCCCCGTTACCTGGAACAACAAAATTGTAATATTACTTAACTCAGTGTGACGTCACTCATCTAACAAGAGACATTTTAACAACGGAATTACTAGATATATGTGGCATAGAAACATTCCTGACTAAGGACAATATAACAGAAGAAGAATTCGTACACATTTTATTTGGACGTAAACACCCGGACATAGAGGACGACAAACTTTTTCGGATGATGGCAGCTCGGTTCTATCAACAGACGACAGGATGTAAAACGTACATCTTGACGCGATGAATCTTTAACCCAAACCAGAGACTTCGCAAAATATCTATTTTTCTCTTTTATTTTTTTGCAATTATTTGTATCTCTTTAAAGAGGAATTAAAGAATGAATGAATGAATGAATGGAGGTCGACCAGCGTCTGTTCGCCTAACACTTAGCAGTGTTATTCGTAAGTAGATGTAATACATTGTTACCGTTGTAAAATTCATAACCCGGATGTATTATCACCAAAATGTAGATGCAAACTCTGAGTTAGGTTTTATCCTCTCAACAATACCCAGATAAGATACGGACGGACTAACCCATACTGGTCTTAACACAAAGAAATAACTTGTTAATGCTCAATTATAATACATCAAGTTGTGTATGTCTTTGCCGAGTGAAAAATATAACATTATGCTGTTTGTTTGTTTGTTTAATTTTTTTTAACGTCCTTTTAACAGCTAAAGTCATTTAAGGACGGTCTCCCCTGTGTGCAAGATGCATGCATGTCGTGTATGTGTTTGTATTTTGGGAGGCTGCTATATGTATCTCTGTTGATCATTGTTTTGTAGTAAAACCTTTATTTATTTGTGGTTTTCATGACTTGACTTAAAAAAAAATCCAGTGCTGTTAACTAACTATTTATCTACTGTGTCTACAATCGCCTGTGGCAAGTCAAGTGACATATCCGGTGCTGGAGTAGCTAATCGCTCCGGCAGACTCAGCGTGGGCCTTAACTTTATTTACTCGTGTGTTTCATTTATTTCACTATCTTAGCTATACATTTGTTCCTCTGGCGGCATCGTCGGCTCTACGTGTTTGATGTTCCGGTATGTTGACGCTGTGATATATCTATACACTAGCACCATTACAACGCGTGTATTTTTAATTAACTTTATTCACACTTTCAACATAATTCATCAGTTTGGAAATAAGTTATATCAAAATTATACTTTATACACAAACAATGTACGAAGCAAATGTGTCGCAACGTTTCAAGACAGACTGGTAGGGAGTCAAGCTAGGACTGAGTTAGCGATTTTAATTGTTTATCTGTACATCGAAGTTGTATGTTTCATATGATTCGACACAGTGTGTATATAATCTCTATTGGTAGGCGAAACTACAGGTGACATAAAATAATATAATATATAAGTTGTTAATACTAATCAACCTAAAACACAACTCCAAAACGTCTAGATATTTTCAATGAGATATAAATAGCCGGATCCCTGGTAAATTTATAAAGAACTATAATTTTAAACATGATCATAATATTTCTATTATCATCGCTGTGTATATCATTGCAGCGTGTGAGCGAGGTGCGAGTGATTATGTGTTTTAATTGATTTCATAGGACTTTTAGTCCCAAATTTGGTTAATGCAACACATCAATTAGAACTTCTGTGTTCAGGTTTTACTACTGTCTAATATACACTGCAATAGAAACAACAATGATTAGTTCATTTGCTGAACACGGACTTGGCAACATCGACCCTTCTATTCACCATCTAACACCATTAAAAATATGTATGTTCTAAATCTGCAGCTGAAGACGATTTCTGTGCCTGATATTATTTACATTGAACTAACATAACATTACCACCTCAACGCGGCTAAATAGGATCTTAACATTCCTTTCTACTTTTGACTACCTTTTAATTCCTATCGCCTTCTTTGGCACAACCTCACTTTGGCATTTAATGTTGAGCGTTCGCCCAGGTGAGGAAGGCAACGAGTTAAGTCCACAGGCCGGTACATACCAAAGTAATAAAAATTGTAGTTGTTATCTCTCTTCTTAACGTTCAGCATTAAGGGGAATGGCAACAACTGGTTAACCCGATGTGAGTATGATGTGAACGGGCAGAATGCAGTGCTGGACGCCATCGGTATGTTTTTTCAGTGACATAGCACAATAAAGTCGGCATCAGATCAAAGAGGCAAATACAACAACATACCCTGTATCCGGCTTACATACATGCATGCATACACAGCACACATGGAGGAACGTCCTTAAACGAATAGCTGTTAATAGGACGTCAAATAAAATAAAACTAAACCAAACCAATCAACGTGGCTTTAGATCTGGAACAGGTACTGACAATCAATACTTAGATTTGTATTGTACTAGGCTTTTCTAAAGATATAACATTTAGCTGCTGTCTTCGTGAACAGACTCATTACACAAAGTGGTAAGACGGTTTTGTTAAAGAATGGAACGGACTTAGTTCATGATGAAATATATAAAAAAAAATGTATCTGGTTTAACATCCTCGCAACGGCTAATGTCACACGAAGACGGTTGTCTAGGGAGACACCAGTCGAAAAGAAAAGTAGAGAAATGTAGGAGAGAGAAAAATATTTTAGTAGTGTTACAATAGGGACTGCAGGTAAATTTTGGTCTCTCCGATGTCTCTTAAGAAGAGGAATAAAAAACAGCTGTGAAGGGGGTTCACCTTTTACGGTATGTAGTGGGATACAATAGGTCTAGTTCACCTCGAACCACCAGGGAGAAGAGTGTCGTTGAACAGGAGATACATGTATGCTACCAGATTTCATTTTAAGCTTGGAGACTTTAACTTACCACACATAGACTGGCAAAAGAACAAAAAAATCACCTTCACCGTCTGGACATCATAGACAACAACTCCCTCACACAAATAACGACAAAGCCCACCGGGGGAGACCACATACCCGACCTGACACTTACAAACAGACCATAAATCATTAACAAGACTGAAACCACACCTTCCATAGGCAAATCCGACCATGACATTGTCTACACTGAATTTGACGTTCGACTGAAAAGAAAAAGAATAGAACCTGACAACATGTATCTCTACAACAAAGCTGTCTGGAAGAACATTAAAAACGATCTGACATTTCTAAACACAAACCTTAACGAACGAACTAACCAAACCGCAGAAAATCTTCGGACCATGTTCAAAACAACACTTAATAACAAACAGACATACATCATTACAATGGACTTTGCCAAAGTCCCACACAAACGATTACATACAAACTCAAATATAATGGGATGATAGAGAACACACACGCAAGCATTACAGACTTTCTCTCACTCCACACTCAGTAGTACTTGAGGACAAACAACCAAATAAAGTACAAGTAACCTCTAGGATCCCTCAAGGAACCAGTTTGGGCCCATCCTTTTCCTTATCTACATCAATGATTTCCATGAATACATGCATTACAGCACAGTTAGACTGTTTGCAGACGACAGCATCATATGCAAGACGATAAACAACAAAGAAGGCACACGAAAACTACAACATGACCTTGATGCAGCAGGACAATCGGAAACGGACTGGCTTGTGAAATTTCACCCCGACAAATGCAACATGCTCAACAATTCACCGAAGCGCAACACAATACACTATGACTACAAACTCCACAACCACACATTACACCAAGTAGAATCCAGCAAATATCTAGGCTTAACTTAACAACAACAAATTACGATCGGACATATTTTTTAATTTTTATTGCGTCGTTTTCAACTCGAGTGTCTGCATTCCTATGTTTTTCGCTGCCTATGCGTTGTCCTTTGTTATCACATCCCATCTAATCAACCCTATTGAATGTCATACGACAAACGACAAACAATGTGTTATTAACGTCTCGTTCTTATGCTGGCACGCGGTGTCGAGGTAAACACAACACGAACATCAACAGACTACGGATATATTGAATCATTGCCACCTACTAGACAGCGATACCCCGTGAATAACACCATACAACCGAAGTTGTTACTAATAATAGAAATGATCCTTCCAAAGACGTTACCATTATGTACACCTTTTCATAGATTGGAATTTGCAGACAAGTCATAACGCACTTAGGTAAAAACCAGGTAATGTACTATGAAACAGAATTATTATTATTAATATTAATATTATATTCTTAACGGTCCATCAACACATACTAGTAAGAGGTCATTAGGGCCAATAAAAGTAAACAAAAGATGTTAAAGGAAAAAACATCAAACGAACGAAATGGTAAAAGACAAACGTCAACTTAAATACATTGTAAAAGTGGCTCTGATTTAGTTATATCTTTCTTCTTATGTTCTTTTATTTCTTGTATAAGGCAATATATATCACGGATCTGTTTCAGACCACTTAACACGACTTTGAACTGTTCAGCAGTGTATGGCCTTAACAAAGTTAAAGATATCTACTTCACTACGAAGTAAATAAAGAAGATACAAGAATTTAGATTTTAATTTGTGTCCGGAAGAAATGCATATTCTTTTTACTAATTTAGTTCTATATAGTGGAATATTCCTTTTAGCTGTTGTCTGTAGTGGGATGGTCTTAATTTCAGTATAGATATGGGCTGGGCCTCACTTACTTAATAATTCATTGTACAAACAAATGTGTAGTATTAAACTATTTACTCCCCCTTATAATGGCATCACATAGTAGCAAAATGTAATTTTGAATTTAACTTAATCTTCGGAGACATTAAATTGAATTGTCTTGTTGCATTTGTACATCAAATGATATATCAAGATATGACAGCACGAAGCCTTGAGTATAATGCAAAAATAAATCATGCAGCACAATAACAAAAATAAACCAAGATATATATATCCGCGTCCAATAAACATGCCAATTTGTATGGCAAAAAAATGAAAATTGACCACATACATATACTAGCATATCATAATCTTAAAAAACGATCGGAAATATCACGTATAAGATATATAAATAAAGTGACAAACGTAATCGAAAAATATAGCACTTAAAACAAGGACTTCTAATCTAATTCCGTGCTTAAAGTTAATATACTTAGTGCCTTCTTTGTACAGAGGTAAGTAAACGTATGGACATGTAAGTTGGTTAGGGTTTAACCTCCTATGAACTTCAGGACGTGCCTCCATGTGTGTTATGTATGCGTACAGGTGTGTATGTGTGCCGGAGGGCGCATATATATGTTGGTGTATTTGCCTCTTTAGACGATAATAAGCAAGGCAATAGTACGATAAGCTGCTACAGACAGAGACGTCGCTGATGCAGGCATTTGTTGTGAAATAATACAAACATACAATTTATGTTTTTTTTCAACAATTATGAAACAATTAATGTTATCCTAACTTATATTAAACACTCCTGTTGGCTCGGATGGTAACACACAAAGGATCTTAATGTAGGAGGAAACCAGAGTACCCAGAGAAAACCCACGTGGTCAAACCAGGTGACCCAATACCTTTTCACGTCCGATCGGGGAATCTAACCCTACCGTCTCCGTGCATGCGAATGCGTAACCAAATGCACCTCATGACCACCCAGAGACGTATACCCTACGTATGTGTTATATGTCTCTGGACCACCCACACATTTTTGCTGATAACCCTCAGGTGTATTTTACAAAACATATGTAACCCGATGTTTATATTGTGTTCATTGTATGTATATATATTTGACCTGAAAGTACACATGTCTGTGACGTCATTTATTGTGTTGGTGTGTTGGCGTACTCGTTTTGTGTGTTGCATGTTCGTTACTAATTCGATAAGTCAGAGTTTTTATATGGTCAACTGACCAATCGCAGCACTTGCTTGGCCATTCAACTTTTGTTTTATATCGACTCTTATCCGACACACAACCCGGCTTCCAACTTACGTTGTATCAGAGACGTATACGTCTCTGGTTGGATGAAGTCCTTTGTACACAGCATCCGGGTGATTGCGTGGTTTTAAGTATTTTATAATAATTCCATTAATTTATAATTAGTGAATTAACTACGCAACGCCATGAATAAATTAAACTTAGTATCGGTAAAACGTATGTGTGGTGGTGTGAAAGATATATATGTTGTTTTATGCGTAAAGTTATATTATGTATATTTCTTATTTATAGTTGTTTCGAACCAACGAAATAAAAACATGAATTGTGAAACCAAACCCAAACGAGAAAGGAGTGTTGTGTGAAACACACAGATATATTATATATGTATATATATATATATATATCCCAACCTAACATCGGGTCATCTCTAATGTGGGACACCTTCCGGGAGACTGGGAAGACTTCTGTCTGTCTGATATACTGTTTATCCTCGAAACGAAAGGATTTCTCAACATATTGTCACGTATGAACTATATAATAATTAGAACATTTTATTTAAACATGTCCGAAATATTGTGTGTATTGAGACAGTTTAACATGATAACAGAGGATCATTTCAGAACCGTTAGTTTACAGGAGCTAAGATACTAAGGGATATACAATTATCGTTGATACAATTATTTTCGTATGAACCTACATGGAAATTATCTTTCTCGTATAAAACGCACTATTCTTTAGTTTCTTTTTCGTTTCACGTATTATTATTATTATTATAACTATCATGAGGTTACGTTATCTTAAATATTTGTCCCGTTGAACTACTTCTCATAGAAAACGTTATGTCATCCATTCCAATTAGCGAATGATGTAAATGAACTATAGAAAACCCATAATCAGTTATATCCCGTATTTGTGAAATGTCAAGGGCAAATCTAGGGGTATTTTTTTGGCATCAAGAGGTTAAAAATGTGAAACAAGTTGACATGGCAAGTCCTCTGGGGTACGTTTTATATAAGAGTTATTGATAATTTCCGTTGTGTAACATCGACAAAATCACAAAATGTGTCAGAAATATTTATAATTTATTAATAAAATTAAGTGGTCTGATTTCTTTAAATGTTATATTTTATGGCTAAAACCTGACGGCCAAGCGATGTTAATGCCATCCTCGAATTCCGGGGGTAACAATCACCTACGTATACGCTAGAGAGCGAAAGTGAGCGTAACCCCTGGATATCGAGGATGTGTTAATGCAGGCTTTAATTTGACGCTCTTTGCCACATCATCAAATCATCAAGTCCGTGCCCATGCTTGGTTTGCTTAAGGGAGCTAACTCCGTCAATCATATTCTGGAGCGAATTCGACCGTGACACAATGAGCTAATTTTATCTGCTTATTTCATGTCCACAAAATGAAAGTGGAAAATACCACAGATAAAAATACATAATCATATTTATATATATATCTATATATCGCCACGCAATATATCACTTTTAATTGAGGATCAGATCCTCATGCAGACGACTGGCTGTTTTGGTAAGTGGGGTTTGTTATAATTAAATTCTCGTTGACCATCGGTAACCTCGACTTCGATTATGTAGACATCGAAACAGAAACATGACAACATCGTTTATTTTCAGCTTGCTGATCTTACTTCGTCCTAACGATTTGATTTTACCTTTGGTCTGATCTTACTTCGAGCGTGATATTTCATTCAATGCACGTGAACATCTTTATTTGATTCTCTTCCTTTCATTTATACATTGTATTTTATCTTACATAGAAACATATAACACAAAGGACCATAAACAAACACATGAAGGCATAGTTCATGTAACACCCTACATATGTAGCTGCGATAACATAGCTTCTGACGACGAGATATTTTCTTATATTACGGGGCAGAGGAGGCCGGGTACTAATATTAGTAATAAAAGCAAGATCCTAGCTATTCAGTCTTGTTGACGTCTGGTACCGAACCATACCAACATGTTTCACCACACCGGGGTTCGGCCGCCGCGTTTCAGCTATCGGGGATGGTTGTCAGCCCGCTCTCTTTTCAATTGGATGTTTTATTATCTTATTGTTAAAGTTTGATGATCCTAGTTTGCAATTTGAGGATTTTAGTTTCGGTTTGATGATCTTGCTTTCACTTCTAGTATACAAAATTTCAGATTTATGATCATTTGATTACCCTCGATCCAGTTTAAGATTTTTTATTCTAGTTTCAGTTTGTTGATCCTAGTTTCAGTGTGTTGATCCTAGTTTCATTTTGTTGATCCTAGTTTCAGTTTGTTGATCCTAGTTTCATTTTGTTGATCCTAGTTTCAGTTTGTTGATCCTAGTTTCATTTTGTTGATCCTAGTTTCAGCTAGTTTATCCTAGTTTCAGCTTGTTGATCATAGTTTCAGTTTGATTATCATCATGCTTAATACATTTTCACAGCTGTACCTTATATGGTCGAATAACCAATACATGCATACCTAAATCGTTGATAATAAATAAATACACACTGACTATAATTATATATTTAATATGTGAATAATATATTTTCAGGTTAAGTAAAGAGTTACTTTACATTGATCATGGCACAACATAGATATATTCAGTTAAAAACAAGTATGAACACATATTTCGCTGACAACGTCAAAGCGAATTTGCTTCATCTCAGAGAGAAGGCCAGCGGTTACGTGCAAGGACCGTCCCAGTATATGAACCTCAACTGGTATGACATCTGTCGTGAACTGGAAGGCAGGGGGCTCATTGGGACTTTTAAACTTGGTGTTTTAAAGGAAATCATAAAAGACATGCCTATTGGAGAGAGTGATCTTCGTGACCTGATAGACTCGGCAGAGATTGATATCACCAAAATGGCAGGTAAACATAGCTCTTCTAGGCGATACGTATGTGTTATAGCAAGGTGCATTTACGGTTAATTAATGCTGCGGTTTCCTACAACCTTTGTGAGCGCAATCTATGTTTGCATTTGTTTCATTAAGATATAATACCATACACCCCAAGCTTTAATTATACGCAAGACATAACATGAGTTGACATCATTGGCTAAATTTATTACCAATATCAATGCCATTATTATTTTACAATACTAGTGTCCATCCTGTTCCACCATGTATTATTGTCACCCATTTGTATATATGTATTCTCTACACTGTATTGTCATTGTTATCTAGCCGGCATATAAGACATATGGTGTCATCGAGTTTTCGGCTTGTGTTCGAGTGCGTTATCTAGCAGGCTGATAATATACTATGTCATCGAGTATTTCTGCTTGTGTTCGAGTGCGTTATCTAGCAGGCTGATAATATATGGTGTCATCGAGTTTTCGGCTTGTGTTCGAGTGCGTTATCTAGCAGGCTGATAATATATTATGTCATCGAGTATTTCTGCTTGTGTTCAAGTGCGTTATCTAGCAGGCTGATAATATATGATGTCATCGAGTTTTCGGCTTGTGTTCGAGTGCGTTATCTAGCAGGCTGATAATATAGAATGTCATCGAGTATTTCTGCTTGTGTTCGAGTACGTGATAAGACATGGTGTCATCGAGTTTTCGGCTTATGTTAGAGCATTCGGAACACCTCGCCCCGATTCCAGTTCCTTCCAACGTTAGATGACCGTATCGGCCGAGAAGTTCCGAGTGGTGTTAGAGGTCGTTATCTAGCCGGAGGACTAGTTTTCATAACGTCGATAAATGATACGCGTATGCATTTCAATCTCCATATTCACAAAAATATAAACTGCTATTTCCTCTTTTTGGGTTACTGTACTTGTATTTTTAATAATGCCCAAGGCGCAAAGTTAAACAAAACCACCAGAAAACATTAACGTGTCATGGCACTCGCAATTGTGTTTCGATTTCAGTTGCAGTGGCGGATCCAGAGACCTATCTGGGGGTTTCCAAATTTCCTGGGGGGTTTCCATGTGGGGAAAAATTGAGGAAAATGGTGAAAATACATGATTTTTAAAGAAAATTCTCAAGGTGGGGGGGGGGGGTTCCTGAAGCCCAAAAAACCCCTCTGGATCCGCCCCTGCAGTTGCGTATTTGTTTTTCGTGTTGACATCTAAAGACCCCTTGACACAAAAAGTTCATTTCGGCCTAGAACGTAAAAATAGACTACACACATCAAACTATATAAAGTATATTACACTGACCTTTATCATGTATGTACATGTAGTAAATAATAGCTAGTGCAATGAGATTTGCTCAAAATGTTTTTTCATGTTTTTCGTACATTGAAACATCTAGCACGAACCTGTTCAGATCACAACACGTGACTGAAATGTTCAACAGTGAATTTAGTATCAAAAGCGAGGAGACACTAGGTTTGGGGTTCGCCCTTAAGTGTATATTGATAGCATTGCTTTAAGTTGATTTAAATTATTAAGATGCTGTTCAAACGAGATGTGAATTATAAATATTGTTACATAATAACGATTTTTGTGTGTGTGTTTCAGGCCAATGAAAAAAACACCTCGAAAACAACGATATCTATAGATGAAAACATGTCAGTCGGGTGTTTCACTCTCGGTATGATACATTGGTGCGATCTCAACACACTGCTCATTTATGTTACGTTAAACTTTCAGGAATTGGTATTGTCGCGTGATTTAAAAATTATAAAAAGAAAACTGCAGGATTCCAAAGAGCAAACATGATCCCTGTAGGATGTCCCGGCTATAGCCGACAGTGTTCCCCGTTACCTGAAGGTCGACCAGCGTCTGTTCACCTAACACTTAACAGTGTTCCCCGTTACCTGGAACAACAAAATTGTAATATATTCACCATTACGTAACTCGGTGTGACGTCACTCATCCAACAAGAGACATTTTAACAACGGAATTACTAGATATATGTGGCATAGAAACATTCCTGACTATGGACAATATAACAGAAGTAGAATTCGTACAAATTTTATTTGGACGTAAACACCCGGACATAGAGGATGACAAACTGTTTCGGATGATGGCAGCTCGGTTCTTGAGAGCTGCGTCACAGTTACCTATCAACAGACGACAGGATGTAAAACGTACCTCTTGACGCAATAGCGTAAGCGATGAATCTTTAACCCAAACCAGAGACTTTGCAAAATATCTATTTTTCTCTTTAATTTTTTTGCAATTATTTGTATCTCTATTTAAAGAGGAATTAAAGAATGAATGAATGGAGGTCGACCAGCGTCTGTTCGCCTAACACTTAGCAGTGTTATTCGTAAGTAGATGTAATACATTGTTAACGTTGTAAAATTCATAACCCGGATGTATTATCACCAAAATGTAGATGCAAACTCTGCGTTAGGTTTTATCCTCTCAACAATACCAAGATAAGATACCCAGACCATACTGGTCTTACCTGTGACATAACACAAAGAAATTACTTGTTAATGCTTAATTATAATACAAAAAGTTATGTATGTCTTTGCCGAGTGAAAAATATAACATTATGCTGTTTGTTTGTTTGTTTGTTTGATTTTGTTTAACGTCCTATTAACAGCTAAAGTCATTTAAGGACGGCCTCCCCTGTGTGCAAGATACATGCGTGTCGTGTATGTGTGTGTATTTTGGCAGGCTGCGATATGTATCTCTGTTGATCATTGTTTTGTAGTAAAACCTTTATTTATTTGTGGTTATCATGACTTGACTTAAAAATAACATTCCAGTGCTGTTAACTAACTATGTATCTACTATGTCTACAATCGCCTGTGGCAAGTCAAGTGACATATCCGGTGCAGGAGTAGCTAATCGCTCGGCAGACTCAGCGTGGTCCTTAACTTTATTTACTCGTGATTCATTTATTTCACTATCTTAGCTATACATTTGTTCCTCTGGCGGCATCGTCGGCTCTACGTGTTTGATGTTCGGTATGTTGACGCTGTTATATATCTATGCACTAGCACCATTACAACGCGTGTATTTCTAATTAACTTTATTCATACTTTCAATAAAATTCATCAGTTTGGAAATAAGTTATATATCAAAATTATACTTTATACACAAACAATGTATGTAGCAAATGTGTCGCAACGTTTCAAGACAGATTGGTAGGGTGTCAAGCCAGGACTGAGTTAGCGATTTTAATTGTTTATCTGTACAACGAAATTGTATGTTTCATATGATTCGACACAGTGTGTATATAATCTCTATTGGTAGGCGAAACTACAGGTGACATAAAATAATATAATATATAACTTGTTAATACTAATCAACATAAAACACAACTCCAAAACGTCTAGATATTTGCAATGAGATATAAATAGCCGGATCCCTGGTAAATTTATAAAGAACTATAATTTTAAACATGATCATAATATTTCTATTTTCATCGTTGTGTACATCATTGCAGCGTGTGATCGATGTGCCAGTGATTATGTGTTTTAATTCATTTCATAGTACTTTTAGTCCCACATATGGTAAATGCAACACATCAATTAGAACTCCTGTGTTCGGGTTTTACTACTGTCTAACACACACTGCAATAGAAACAGCAATGATTAGTTCATTTGCTGAACACGGATTTGGCAATATCGACCCTTCTATTCACCATCTAACACCATTAAAAATATGTATGTTCTAAACCTGCAGCTGAAGACGATTTCTGTGCCTGATATTATTTACATTGAACTAACATAACATTACCACCTCAACGCAGCTATATGGGATCTTAACATTCCTTTCTACTTTTGACTACCTTTTAATTCCAATCGCCTTCTTTGGCACAACCTCACTTTGGCATTTAATGTTAAGCGTTCGCCCAGGTGAGGAAGGCAAAGGGTCTGTCCACAGGCCGTACATACCAAAGTATTAAAAATGGTAGTTTTTATGTCTCTGCTTAACGTTCAGCATTAAGGAGAATGACAACAACTGGTTAACCCGCTGGAAGTATGATGTGACCGGGCAGAATGCAGTGCTGGACGCCTTCGGTATGGTATTTCAGTGAAATAGCACTTTAAAGTCGGCATCAAATAAAAAATGCGCCAACATACCCTGTATCCGGCTTACATACACGCATGCATGCATACACAGCACACATGGAGGAACGTCCTTAAACGACTAGCTGTTAATAGGACGTTAAATAAAATAAAACTAAACCAAACCAATCAACGTGGCTTTAGATCTGGAACAGGTACTGACGATCAATACTTAGATTTGTATTGTACTAGGCTTTTCTAAAGATGTAACATTTAGCTGCTGTCTTCGTGAACAGACTCATTACACAAAGTGGTAAGACGGTTTTGTTAAAGAATAGAACGGACTTAGTTCATGATGAAATATGAAAAAAAAATTGTCAGGTTTAACATCCTCGCAACGGCTAATGTCACACGAAGACGGTTGTCTAGGGAGACACCAGTCGAAAAGAAAAGTAGAGAAATGTAGGAGAGAGAAAAATATATTAATAGTGTTACAATAGGGACTGCAGGTAAATTTTGGTCTCTCCGATGTCTCTTAAGAAGAGGAAGAAAAAAAAAACAGCTGTGAAGGGGGTTCGCCTTTTACGGTATGTAGTGGGATACAATAGGTCTAGTTCACCTCGAACCACCAGGGAGAAGAGTGTCGTTGAACAGGAGATACATGTATGTTACCAGATTTCATTTTAAGCTTGGAGACTTTAACTTACCACACATAGACTGGCAAAAGAACAAAAGAAATCACCTTCACCGTCTGGACATCATAGACAACAACTCCCTCACACAAATAACGACAAAGCCCACCGGGGGAGACCACATACCCGACCTGACACTTACAAACAGACCATCAATCATTAACAAGACTGAAACCACACCATCCATAGGCAAATCCGACCATGACATAGTCTACACTGAATTTGACGTTCGACTGAAAAGAAAAAGAATAGAACCTGAAAACATGTACCTCTACAACAAAGCTGTCTGGAAGCACATTAGAAACGATCTGACACTTCTAAACACAAACCTTAACGAACGAACTAACCAAACCGCAGAAAATCTTCGGACCATGTTCTAAACAACACTTAATAACAAACAGACATACATCATTACAATGGACTTTGCCAAAGTCCCACACATACGATTACAATACAAACTCAAATATAATGGGATGATAGAGAACACACACGCAAGCATTACAGACTTTCTCTCACTCCACACTCAGTAGTACTTGAGGACAAACAACCAAATAAAGTACAAGTGACCTCTAGGATCCCTCAAGGAACCTGTTTGGGCCCATCCTTTTCCTTATCTACATCAATGATTTCCATGAATACATGCAATACAACACAGTTAGACTGTTTCCAGACGACAGCATCATACACAAGACGATAAACAACAAAGAAGGCACACGAAAACTACAACATGACCTTGATGCAGCAGGACAATGGGAGACGGACTGGCTTGTGAAATTTCACCCCGACAAATGCAACATGCTCAACAATTCACCGAAGCGCAACACAATACACTATGACTACAAACTCCACAACCACACATTACACCAAGTAGAATCCAGCAAATATCTAGGCTTAACTTAACAACAACAAATTACGATCGGACATATTTTTTAATTTTTATTGCGTCGTTTTCAACTCGAGTGTCTGCATTCCTATGTTTTTCGCTGCCTATGCGTTGTCCTTTGTTATCACATCCTTCCAAAGACGTTACCATTATGTACACCTTTTCATAGATTGGAATTTGCAGACAGGTCATAACGCACTTAGGTAAAAACCAGGTAATATACTATGAAACAGAATTATTATTATTAATATTAATATTATATTCTTAACGGTCCATCAACACATACTAGTAAGAGGTCATTAGGGCCAATAAAAGTAAACAAAAGATGTTAAAGGAAAAAACATCAAACGAACGAAATGGTAAAAGACAAACGTCAACTTAAATACATTGTAAAAGTGGCTCTGATTTAGTTATATCTTTCTTCTTATGTTCTTTTATTTCTTGTATAAGGCAATATATATCACGGATCTGTTTCAGACCACTTAACACGACTTTGAACTGTTCAGCAGTGTATGGCCTTAACAAAGTTAAAGATATCTACTTCACTACGAAGTAAATAAAGAAGATACAAGAATTTAGATTTTAATTTGTGTCCGGANGCATCAAGAGGTTAAAAATGTGAAACAAGTTGACATGGCAAGTCCCTGGGGTGCGTTTTATATAAGAGTTTCCCGTAGTTTTACTGTTGCATTATCCCGATTTCTCCGTGATAATTTCCGTTGTGGAACATCGACAAAATCACAAAAAATGTGTCAGAAATATTTATAATTAATTAATAAAATTTAGTGGTCTGATTGTTTTGAATGTTATATTTTATGGGTAAAACCTGACGGACCAGCAATGTTAATGCCATCCTCGATTTCCAGGGGTAACGATCACCTACGTATACGCTAGAGAGCGAAAGTGAGCGTAACCCCTGGATATCGAGGATGTGTTAATGCGGACTTTAATTTGACGCTCTTTACCAGGAAGCAACATCAAATCACCAAGTCCGTGCCCATGCTTGGTTTGTGTAAGGGAGCTAACTCCGTCAATCATATTCTGGAGCTAATTCGACTGTGCTAATTTTATCTGCTTATTCCATATCCACAAAATGAAAGTGGAAAATACCACAGATAAAAATACATAATCATATATATATCGCCACGCAATATATCACTATTAATTAAGGATCAGATCCTCCTC
>NW_018403755.1:4276-4531 GCF_002113885.1 Mizuhopecten yessoensis | reverse complement strand
TTCAGTCCGTCAAAAGTTCCTCTTGACGTCTGGTACCGAACCATACCTACATGTTTCACCACACTGGGGTTCGGCCGCCGCGTTTCAGCTATAGGGGATGGTTGTCAGCTCGCTCTCTTTTGAATTTGATGTATTAATATCTTATAGTTAAAGTTTGATCATCCTAGTTTGCAATTTGAGGATTTTCGTTTCGGTTTGATGATCTTGCTTTCACTTCTAGTATACAAAATTTCAGATTTATGATCATTTGATTAC
>NW_018403755.1:2167-4254 GCF_002113885.1 Mizuhopecten yessoensis | reverse complement strand
TTTCAGTTTGTTGATCCTAGTTTCAGTTTGTTGATCCTAGTTTCAGTTTGATGATTCTAGTTTCAGTTTGTTGATCCTAGTTTCAGCTTGTTGATCCTAATTTCAGTTTGTTGATCCTTATTTCAGCTTGTTGATCCTAGTTTCAGTTTGTTGATCCTAGTTTCAGTTTGTTGATCCTATTTTCAGTTCGATGATCATAGTTTCCGTTTGTTGATCCTAGTTTCAGCTTGTTGATCCTAGTTTTAGTTTGATTATCACCATGCTTAATACATTTTCACAGCTGTACCTTATATGGTCGAATAATCAATACATGCCGATAATAAATAAATACACACTAACTATTATTATATATTTAATATGCAAATAATATATTTTCAGGTTAAGTAAAGAGTTACTTTACATTGATCATGGCACAACATAGATATATTCAGTTAAAAACAAGTATGAACCTATATTTCGCTGACAACGTCCAAGCGAATTTGCTTCATCTCAGAGAGAAGGCCAGCGGTTACGTGCAAGGACCGTCCCAGTATATGAACCTCAACTGGTATGAAATATGTCATGAACTGGAAAGCAGGGGGCTCATCGGGACTTTTAATCTTGGTGTTTTAAAGGAAATCATAGAAGACATGCCTATTGGAGAGAGTGATCTTCGTGACCTGATAGACTCGGCAGAGATTGATATCAGCAATATGGCAGGGACAATAAAAAAAACCCCTCTAGGCGATACGTATGTGTTATAGCAATGATTAACTTTGTTCATTTTCTACCACGTGTTAAACATGCATTTACGGTTGATTAATGCTGTGGCTTCCTACAACCTTTGTGAGCGCACGTTAAATCTAGATGTTTGCATTTGTTTCATTAAGATGTAATACCATACACCTCTGGCTTTAATTATACGCATGTTTGTCTTTTAGGAAGAAACCTACAAATTAACAGATATTCCTGTCCATATTTTGTTTAATCTTGAATGCGAGTCAGAAGTTTACACGCAATGTATTTCATTTCATACTGCCACATCGTTAGTGTGTTTGTGTTTAAAAAAAAAAACAGAATTAGACTGTAGTGTCAATAGAAATCACACTACGTTAACTCCAGAAATCCATTCTTCATAGTTTCTAATGAGCTGTTAAATACAATATTCATACTAACAATGGTGGGGTTTTGTTAACTTAAGAATATGTTTGCAAGCAAGTGGGTTTCTTACCATCATACATGGTACAGGTAGGGTATAATAAGGGCTGTCTTAGTCATGGCGTTGCAAGATAGCAGGGTCCTTAGCAACGGCGTTGGAAAATAGGGTTGTCATTTTGAGACTTCGTTGATTTTTTGGCTTTTGTTAGATTACATTATCTAGCCGACGGCTAATTTACCATGCCATCGAGTATCTAGCCGGCTGATGATACATGGTGCCATCGAGTATTTCGGCTGATGTTAAAGTACGTTCCAAAGGCCTATTATCCAAACACTACAAAAGCCTTTCATAGATTTTGAAAAGACTTTTGATAGTGTTTGGGGAATAGGCCTTTGGAACAAACGTTTGGTTAAAAATATAGATGGAAAATGTTTCCGAATTATTACAAATATGTACAATGACATTAAGGCTAGAGTGATGAAAGATAGCGTATTCTCAAATGTATTCCAATGTAGTTCTGGGTTCGACAATCTGCTGGAGGATTAATGTTAGTATGGACGAGGTTGAAGTTTAGGTACAATGATACCGTTACTAATTTGACAGTGTAACGTGTTAGTATATCAGATATATGTATTTCGATTTCAGCTGTGTATTTGTTTTTCGTGTTGACATCTAATAACCACTTGACACAAAAAGTTAATTTGGGCCTAGAACGTTAAAATAGACTACACGCATCAAACTATATACATGTTACGTATATTAAACTGGTAAATAATAGCTAGTGCAATAAGACTTGCTCAAAATGTTTTTTCATGTTTTTCGTACATTGAAACATCTAGCACGAACCTGTTCAGATCATCACGCGTGACTGAAATGTTCAACAGTGCATTTAGTATCAAAAGCAAGGAGACACTAGGTTTGGGGTTCGCCCTTAAGTGTGTATTTATAG
>NW_018403755.1:0-771 GCF_002113885.1 Mizuhopecten yessoensis | reverse complement strand
CATTACAACGCGTGTATTTCTAATTAACTTTATTCACACTTTCAATAAAATTCATCAGTTTGGAAATAAGTTATATCAAAATTATACTTTATACACAAACAATCTACGAAGCAAATGTGTCGCAACGTTTCAAGACAGACTGGTAGGGAGTCAAGCTAGGACTGAGTTAGCGATTTTAATTGTTAATCTGTACAACGAAGTTGTATGTTTCATATGATTCGACACAGTGTGTATATAATCTCTATTGGTAGGCGAAACTACAGGTGACATAAAATAATATAATATATAAGTTGTTAATACTAATCAACCTAAAACACAACTCCAAAACGTCTAGATATTTTCAATGAGATATAAATAGCCGGATCCCTGGTAAATTTATAAAGAACTGTGAGTTTAAACATGATCTTAATATATCTATTATCATCGCTGTGTATATCATTGCAGCGTGTGAGCGAGGTGCAAGTGATTATGTGTTTTAATTCATTTCATAGGACTTTTAGTCCCAAATTTGGTTAATGCAACACATCAATTAGAACTTCTGTGTTCAGGTTTTACTACTGTCTAATATACACTACAATAGAAACAACAATGATTAGTTCATTTGCTGAACACGGACTTGGCAACATCGACCCTTCTATTCACCATCTAACACCATTAAAAATNTCACTTCTAGTATACAAAATTTCAGATTTATGATCATTTGATTACTCTCGATTCAGTTTAAGATTGTTGATCCTAGTTTCAGTTTGTTGATCCTAGTTTCAGTTTGTT